>NC_134710.1:237405891-237618391 GCF_043290135.1 Rhipicephalus microplus
TGGCGGCCGCATTTTTGATGAAGGCGAAAATGCCAGAGGCCCGTGTGCTTAGAGTTACGTGCACGTTGAAGAACCCCAGGTGATATAAATTTCCAGAGCCTTCCACAACAACGTCTCTCATATTCGTATCGTGGTTTCGGGACGTTATTATTATTATATAATAATAATAATAATAATAATAATAATAATAATAATAATAATAATAATAATAATAATAATAATAATAATAATTGGTATTATTAATATTATTATTATTATTATTATTATTATTATTATTATTATTATTATTATTATTATTATTATTATTATTATTATTATTATTATTATTATTATTATTATTATTATTATTATTATTATTATACGAAAGACACACGAAGGAGGCACGTCCGCACTGTTTGAGCTACTCTGTGTGTGCCCATGTCAACACGCCTTCGCGAGATATCGTTCAGATTAATATGAAGGACGCTCATTAAAAAAAAAACTCGAATCAGCCTATATTTTACAGGTACAGCAGCGGCCACGTCTGTTCAGCGAGCCGAAACCTTGAGGCAGTTTCGGTCTCTGAAGTGGTGTATCAGGAGCATGCACGGCCTAGTTGTCAGGCTGACCATGTCAGAGCCTGATACTGCCCCAAGGCTTCACCCCGCAGATCAAAAACTGGCTGTTCGCGTGCTCTACACAAAGGTGGCCACGGCTGTACACACAATTTATACCTATACATACACTAAGCGATTATCGCTCATATCTAACTATATTGCTGGCCGCAAAGGCGGGGCGTCCATCACACCAAAAATAGCGATTATTACTCCGATTTAGTTTCGCGGGCCGATACGTATTAACGTAAAGAGAAGCTGTGCCAGTAAGGCTGTGCTAACTCTTGGCCTGCTACATATCGAGCCATTGATGTGCCTGCAAAATCGGCTAGTGTTCGGCGCAGTACAGGACGTTTCTCCACTTATACTCAATTATGAACCCCTGTCTATATGACAGTCTGCTCTTCAGCGTTTCATTCACTCTTCTTCGCAGCATCGATTCTCTTTGTCTTATTTTCCATCTTTTGTTCCAATCCTCTTTCTCACCTCCATCATTTGCTTTTAATTTTTTTGAAGTGAAACCCAAGGCTGAACACCAACTTTCAAATGCCACGAACTAACGATTCATTATGCAAATGATCTATCAATTTCAGAAACGTTCGGCGCGTTTCAGCAACTTAATATTCATGAAATGTTAAAAGAATAAGTTCAATTTAACTACCTAAGTGCACTCTGAACAAAATTGTCCCGCCGCGGTGGTCTAGTGGATAAGGTACTCGGCTGCTGACCCGCAGCTCGCGGGATCGAATCCCGGCTGCGGTGGCTGCGTTTTCGATGGAGGCGAAAATGCTGTAGGCCCGAGTGCTATGATTTGGGTGCATGTTAAAGAACCCAAGGTGGTCGAAATTTCCGGAGCCTTCCACAACGGCGTCTTTCATAATCATATGGTGGTTTTTGGACGTTAAACCCCGCATATCACATCAATCTGAACGAAATTGGTAAAAATTGAAGTTTGAAAAAGCTATCAGCGAAGTATAGAGACCCGCAGCTCTTTGCCAGAAACTCATATCGTAACTTCTTTTGCGCAAACATATCATATCCTATTCTCATTTTTCAAGCATCAAAAGTGGAACATTTTGATATGTGATATTTGCAGATTACATAAAATTGCAACGATGCTCGCGACAGTTTTGCAAGATTCCTCTTGACATATCATGCGGTCTACTTCAGAGCAGGCAATAAGTTATGAGACAAATGATGTTCACTTTCAATGTCCCGATAGGGAGAAATGACAGTATTGCGACATCGCGATTTATTGGTGAGCTCGAAAATTATATGCTTGGGCTTCACTTGAGTTTACCATGTTAGACAACTTTTGCCGATATTGATAGCCCCAATAAAAGCGGGCTCACTACACTCACAAACACACACAAAAATTTTTCTGTGCGACCCAACGCAGAATAATTAATCAAATGCAGTGCAATAAATTCCGAGTTAAACAGGTCTTTAGTTACCATATCTCTATATCTATAAATAATATATCCCGAACTAATGCTTCTCAATACATCACTGCAGTGCCTTACCCACTTCGACATAAAACACATCTGTAACAGATTGGGCACTTTTTGTTTCAGGCCATGCAGAGTGTTGTATGTATAAAGTATATAACACTGAATTGTTATTTCATCTAAACGCTAATTAGTGCACTAATGAATCATTACTGAAAAGCACAAAACTGAAACATCGCTCTGGAATAACCTGAATATCAAAAGTGCCGTTTTTGAGTTCGCTTTGGGGCTTAGTTAAAACATTTATTTGAATTTCAAGACAATAAGCTCAGCCTACAGTGCGTGTACATGATACGATGGGCAGCGGTGCTAATAGAGGGTAAAATAACAAAACTACGCTCTCTCTCTTTTATGCGCACAGCATACTTTACGGGCAGAAACTTCAGGTATGACGACGTACCACCACAATATAGTTTTAATGAAAGGTTTAAGTTTCTCCTGGGTGTTGCAAAAGTACCACTTTTTGGCCACTGACGGTGGTCGACCCTTGTAGCTGGCATGGCCAGTATTTATCTCGTTATGGTCTGTTTGTTCTCATTACTGTGGTGTGTAGAACAAAAAAAAACGAGCCCTCGAAATTCCTCTTTTTTTTCATTCAATCATCGTCTTGAGCAGAGCTGTTATGTTGGAGAATATTGGAGAACAGAAGTATGGACACATGTCCACACATGTCCCTAAATACGGTTAGTAGCCCTTTTCTAAATGCCAACACGACAGTGCTTGCACCCGCCACGCTTGTCCACTGGTTCATACAGTCAACGTGTGCGTACATTTAGGTGCACGTTAAAGAAGCCTGCGGTTCAAATTTCCTGCCTTCTACTATGACGTCTCGCAAAAGCATATCGTGATTTTGGAACGTTAAATTCCAACAGTTATATTTGTTATTATTACGACCGTGCTTGTATCGAAAGAGGTCAAACGAATATTTGCAGTTGTCGGTCCAGTTGTCGGGTCTTCTTTTACGCTCATTTTTGCTACTGTCAGAGAGACCACGGCTCCCCTCGTACGCGTAAGAAATATAATAGCACAGAGAAGCATTTAGCTGCTCCTGCACCGGGACGGCACTAAATGCAAATAAAAATGGGAAGATAATATGGCTTATTTCGAGCGCCATGAAGACAATAACGAGTATACTGATTATTTTCTTTTGTATTCACTTTTTCTCTTCTTTCAAGTGCATGATTTTGTTCTAAGGCAGTGTGATTAGAAATGCATCAGTCACATGTAAAGACTTCTTAATTTTCAATACTCGAATCTCAGTCGTCTACTTACGCTAAGGGATCATTATCTGAAGACGGTGACGCTGCTGAGAAAGAAGAGCGGCGAGAAAAAAAATGTACGCGGATGTTGGCTCTGATTCGTTTTGCTGGTGAGCTGCAGGCTAGTTTCCGCGCGCACGCGCCAATACAACGCTCAAAGTAATTGTGATATTGATCAGTGAAACGGCAGCAGCTCCGAAGCCACGCATTACACACTGCTCAGCAAAAGCAATTCATCTTCTATAGAGAACGCTTGAATATGAATGCAAGAACGAGGAACTGGCGAGTCCCTGCCAAGTAGTGGCTGTTCTTTTTTTTTTTCCGTCGGGAAAGGTTGGAGTACGCATTTCAGAAGCGACAGCAGAAATGGTGCTAACACGCGATCGAAGAGCAAGAATAGGCGGCGCACACAGACTCCGTATTTGTGGTTCACAAACGCAACGCGTTTCGTGTACAAGGCGCATATTTTAAGCGAATTGAAAAGACAGCGGAGCCTAGATGCATCGCTGCCGATTATTATAGCTAATTACACTGCAAACAGCAGCTTGTGCACTAAGTAAAATGCATGCAATTCAACTGTCAATAGGAACGTAAAGTTACAACATTATTCTTCTCTTCCTTCATTAACCCATCTTTTACGTTTTATTTTACTCTTTTGTTTTTGTATGAATAACACGTGAACAAAATCCTGAGATAAAAAAGCCCACGAATTGATTTTCATTCACTATCACAATATTTCATTCCGGTGACATAAGTAGCGTAGCATCATTGTTAATTAAACCCTAAAGGAGCAATGAAGATCTGTTAGCTAAAAACTCAACGCTCGTGGACGCCGGCATAAAACACTTTATTGTTAAAAAATACACACTTGAGGGTAACAGGCAGATAAGATGCACTGTTCTCTTACAAAAAAAAATCACAGCATATCTACGGAGTGAATGATGATGCGTGGGGCGAAGCGCTGGAAAGTTTCATCGCTAAACCGTGAACCATCCAAGAATACTGCCCACTACATCATCAAAGACGTGACAAACAATGTATATATTTATATAAGAAATATTACTATTCGTAATTGGTAGCTATTTGTCGCTTCCGTTTCCTCTTCAGTATAACGACTTCATGGTCGGTCAAGTGGTGGATCGGTGATAAGGCGAATCGGAAGTTTGCAAGGACAAAGTAGTGGGCAGTTTGCGAAAGTGGAACTATAGGCCGCCACGCACAAACATGGGATGAACCCAGTGGGACAATCTATGTTCCTTTAACATGTACCTGGATACAAGTACACCTTGCACCTCATATTGGCTACTTCTCGAGAGTATTTTCCTCATGGTCGGTGAAGTGGTGGATAGGTGATGGAGCGTAGTGGGATGTTTGTAAGGGCGTAGTAGGCAGTTGGCAAAGGTGGAACTATAGGCGATAAAGTCTACATACATAAAGGAATGGACAGACCCACGCCTTTAGGAGATTCACCCCTAAAAAACTTGCATACTATCAGCAGACATTCTGCACATCATGAATCATCCTGTATGCTGAATGCGTGAAAACAATTGAAAAATTTTCGGTCACGCCCTGTCACCCACGAGTAGGCAATTGATGCACCCGTTCTACAGAAAGCTCGCAGAACATTTGTAGCCACGCAGGATGCAGCATGCCTGCAGAATATCTGTGGAATATCTGCAGAACTTCTACAAAAATTCTGCAGTATTTCTGCAGAATATCCGCGACGTTTTGTCAGGGATGAACAAAAACAGACAGCTACCATTTGCGTTAGCACAAAAAGCCAAGGGACTTGCAGCTTCGAAGGCTAAAATACTGCTCACACGCACATCAACTACGCCTACCAACACGTGCCCACAATAGACACGCAACAACAGCAAAATAAAACGTCAGGTCTGCGCGGAACGCGTTGCACAGTCACAGCGAAAGCTAGAAGAGCGGCCTTTCAGAGCCCCTTCTCAACATTCGTTGGGTAACTGCTGCAAGCACACCTGCTGAGTACCCACTACGGCATTATTAATCATAATAGTGGTTAATAGGCTATAGTATGTATGTATGTATGTATGTGTGTATGTATGTATGTATGTATGTATGTATGTATGTATGTATGTATGTATGTATGTATGTATGTATGTATGTATGTATGTATGTATGTATGTATGTATGTATGTATGTATCTCTCTCACACACACACACGCACTCACAAGTTGGAGGAAGGGGGTAGAGGTGAGGGAAGGGGCCGAAGGTGGGGGATGGGGGCAGAGATCAGCAATCGAACTATAGTGACGAACTCAGTCACTTGGCTTCATAAACCAACACAGGCATTACAGCACAGAGCACAACAAAAACATTATACCATTAGGGTACGAAAATGAAAGTGCTTCGTTACTTCGACAGAAGGGGGCTCTTCTGAAGTCCCTAAAACATGTGTTGTTGTTGTCGTTGTTGTTGTCGTTGTTGTTGTCGTTGTTATCGTCGTCGTCGTCGTCGTCGTTGTTGTTGTTATTGTTGTTGCTGTTGTTGTACTGCAAACACGCATCCTTTGCTGGACAGAGTGAGTGGCGTCTCCCGTAGGGCTTCCCAGCCACCACCTTTCAGAGCCTTGAAAAAACAGCACGCAGTTTCACATTTCTTTTAATTTCTGGCATGGTGTGTCACCCCTCGCTTCGTAGTTCCGTCGATTCGGACAAATCGCAGTGCCCGAAAATGCCAAGTGAACATATGCACGGGTCGCATCGTGTTGCTGCATGCCCAAGGTTATCTAATGTGTGCCTACGTATAAGACACCAACAACCTGCAAATCAATGAGCTATAAAAAACGATTACGAATTCAGTCGAATGAGAACTTCATTTATATGCCAAAATGAAGATATTTAGATGCGGGGGGCGATGGACTAAAAGCTATAAACGGATTAACAAAATTCATGCAGTCACTTGAACTTGGCACAGACGGAAGTAAACATAAGAGCAGAGCTAAATATTTCGCTTGCCGCATTCCCCTCCCCTATTACGATAAGAGACGCAAGAAGAGTTCTCATATTACGTATCACTACACAGGTTGGCAAAAAAAACATAATTTAAACGCGTTTTTACTGCATATAAATAAGCAAAAACCATAGACCACCTTTGCACTATTGTTTGTGCATCTATAAAGCATAGGTATTACAAAGCATTACTGGCAAACTTTCGACGAAGTTCCATTACAGAGGAGTGTGACCTAACTTATTTGATTCTATAGGCCTCCGTCACCGATGGGAATAGATTACGAGCGTGCACAAACACTGGGCAGTCTATACAAGCAATGTGTAATTTGAAAACATCCCGTGTGCACAAACGCTCTTGGGTTGTCGAGAACGGCAGCGAAATGGAGAATGCACTTCTTTAAAACTTCTCATCATCGTTCACATTGTTCGAAACACGCGAGCCCAATGCATAAGCTTTGAGAAAATTTTAAGGGCACTTGAGTAAATGACATATCATAAGGATCACGGTACGCTATAGCCCATGCTCTTATCAAGAAATGTCGACTAAGATGATGCAGAAGTGCTCCATGCATGACGCCTTATTCGTCTGATTTGGTGCTAGGCGCCTTGTTAGCTCGATATACTTTAGGAATGCCTTTCGTAGTAAGCCTGTCGTTGTATGTCTCCGCATTTTATAACTTCAATCATTTGTTTGCAATCCTTTCTGAAGGATTTTTTTAGGCGCAAGGGACAGACGCTTACCGCATGCGCACGTCGCTGTCAAAGACTTGCGTGCTCGGCCGCATTTTCGCTCGCGTGTGCACGACGGCACGCTTGAACAACGACAATTAAATGTGGGTCCCTCGCCTGTCACTTTAAATTGTTCCGGCTGGACCTTGCCTGACAGGAAACGCGTGACACGTATATCACAACGAAAAGTATCTCCACGACTAAATGCAAAACTGAGATTAGGGAAAGTTTTTTTTTAACGAAAATTATCAAGCTACAAGGCATGTCGAGACCGGTCACCCTCCGTTCTCTCGTTTTCGCGACGCAATACCACCCATCTCTCAAAAAGTAATAGGGGTTCAGGGGGAGGGGAGGGTGACTCGGGCGTTCGGTTAACGTCTGGTCTCTGTGCGTCGACGTGCGCCAAAGCCGGAAATGAAGGCTGAGAGGTAAAAAAAAACAAAACTGGGAGCTGCAGCCAAGGGACGAGTCAGCTCCGCAACAAACTACGAACACACCCTCGCGTCTACACGGCGTGCCCTGCAGCGTCTCCCGGACGACTGAAAGCCCTCTGGTGCGTTAGGTCACATGACCGACGCGAGTCAATGGCTGGGCAGGCTCGCTTTTTGAATCTTATAATATATATATATATATATATATATATATATATATATATATATATATATATATATATATATATGGGAAAGAAGTGTACACCTAAGGGCTCGTTTTCCCGTGTTTTGATACAATAATGAGATCTAACTAACAGAGAATAATACCAAGGAGTGTAAAGGGGAAGTTATTAGAACCAATGTAAAGAAAATAAGAAGGAAGAAAAGTGGGTGAAAAAATAACTTGTCGTGAGCAGGAATCGAACCTACGACCTCCAAACAACTCGGCATCGAACGCGTTACTTTACATGGCTCTAATAGCTTCCCCTATACATTCCTTGGCATTATTGTCTGTTAGATCACACACACACACACACGCACATATATATATATATATATATATATATTGTAAGCACATTCCAAGCATTTGATCGTTCTCACTTGCACATACCCATCATCATCGTTCTCACTTGCACATACCCATCATCATCGTTCTCTCTCTTGGTGTGGTTCTGAGCCGAGCCAGACATCGCAGAATAAACGCTTCTGCTCGCCCTGCCTGCTCGCCGTACCTAGTCTGCCTGCGTCTTTCAGAGTGGTGGAGGTGCGGGGTAAGATCCCGACGTCCTCCTACGTTCATTTCCCACCTGGAGCTCCGATCTGGTCGCCGATTGCACCCAGCCACCCACACAGGTATGCAGACATCGGACCTAACGCCTAGCCCTAACGCTACAGCCCCTACGCCGGCGGCTGCCCGCTCTTCATCTACTGTCACCAGCCCTCAGCGCGAACCGCCCGTGTTCGCGGGTCTTCGCGGTGACGACGTCGAGGAATGGCTTGACCTTTACAACCGTGTGGGTTCAGCCAATCGATGGACCGAAGCAGAGAAACTGAGCTACCTTCCTTTCTATTTGACCAGCGTAGCCAAAACCTGGTATTTTAATCACGAAACTGACTTCGTTGATTGGTCGACCTTTGCCAACAAACTGCGACAAATATTCGGATGCTCATCGGGTCGTTCCGAAGCCGCGAAACAGAAGCTGGCTGTGCGTCTACAACTGGCACATGAGTCGTACACTTCGTATATCGAGGATGTTTTGGCCCTCTGTCGCCGTGCGAATAAAGACATGACGGAAGATGAGCGCGTTCGCCACATCCTTAAAGGAATCGGCCCAATCGCATTCAACGCCTTGGCTGTTGGCAATCCCGCTACGGTTAACGATGTCATTTCGACATGCCAACGCCTTGACCAGTTGCAGTCCCTTCGGCTTCAACAAGACAGTGATCCACGCCTGATGCCTCCCTCTGAATTAAAAACCCTTATCCGCACAATTATCCGGGAAGAACTTCGAGACCTTGAACAGCAGCGGTCCACTGTCGCCTCCGCTCCGTCTCCACCATTCGACCTGCGGAATCTTGTTAAGCAGGAGTTAGCGGCAATGGCGACACCGACATCCCCGGTCGCTCCGCCAGCACGCCCGATGCCCACATACGCCGATGTGACGCCCAGGTCGACACCGGCAGCACCGGTTGTTCAAACGGTAATGCCCACATATGCGGAGATCGCTGCGATTCCGCCTGCTCCCGGGGCATCTAGCTCTACGGATACTGCTAGTAGCCATTTGGCTGCTATGCGAGGTGGAATGACTGCTGCACCCTTGTATCCTCAGTGGCGTCAATCCCGTCCTGTTTGCTTTTACTGCGGTATACGAGGCCACATTTCTCGTTACTGCCGTCGCCGCCAGCAAGAGGAACGACGAGGCTATGCTGAGTTCGAACGAGACCGGTTCCGAAGACCAGATCTTTATGCTCCAGACACCTACCCGTCCGCGCAGTACCGGTCTCCGTCTCCTCCAGTGTCCCCTCGTCAACATCAGGAATACCGCTCCTCCAGACGACGCTCTCCATCGCCCTATCGCCGCTCCGCATCGCCACTTCGTCCAATCATCTCCCGTCCTGTTGACCAATCTTCGGAAAACTAAGGATTGCAGTTTTTGGAGGGAAAACTGCGTCCCGTCGACCAACAAAAATACCTCCTGTTCGCCCAGCTAATATGTTGTCAGTGACTATTGAAGGTATTCCTGTGCAAGCTCTCGTTGACACCGGTGCAACCACTTCTGTTTTGCGTAGTGACTTGTGCTCGCGCCTCCGTAAAGTCAGAACGCCCTATGTGGGACCTGTGTTGCGTGGGGCAAATAACGTGCTGATTCAACCTGACGGACAGTGTACGGCTCGTGTTTCTATTGATGGTATACGTCACCACATCGAGATGATTGTGTTGCCCACGTGCATTCATGAACTTATCCTTGGTTGGGACTTTCTGCATTCTGCTTCCGCTGTTATATCCTTTAAAGAGAACGTCATTCACATAACGGATACAACGGATGCGCCCATTCCAGTTTCATCACCCTCGATCTCCAACTTGGTCATTGTTGAAGACTGCGTCCTGCACCCTGGTCACGAACACGTGATAGCTGTCGCATCTACCCAAGTAACCGACGGTGATGCACTTGTGGCTCCTTCGTTTCGCTGCACCTCCCGTGGAATTCTCGTCGCCTCTTGCCTCCTCCGGTTTTCCTCTGGCTGCGCTTTTCTGCCCGTTTCTAACACAACTGCAGAATCTGTGCTGCTGCCCAAGGGAATGACAGTGGCAAAGATTGACTTCTCTCCATTGACCTCCATCGCGACACTCTGCCCGTCTTCGTCACCAGTACCAGCTCCAGGTTCACGTTCTTTCCCTTTTCGACCTGTCATTGGTTCAGACCTCACACCAAAACAGTCTGAAGCACTATTGGCCCTTTTGGCTAAGCACAAAGCCTGCTTTGATAGCTGTACCACAACACTGAGTCAGACTTCCGCGGCTGTACATCGCATTGAAACCGACGGTTCTCGTGTGATACGCCGTCGCCCATATCGGGTTTCGCAATCAGAGAGAGAAATAATTGAAAAAGAAGTGAACGAGATGCTATCGCGAAATATAATACGACCTTCTTCGAGTTCCTGGGCATCTCCAGTCGTTTTAGTTAAAAAGAAGGATGGCTCTGTTCGTTTTTGCATTGACTACCGCGCATTAAATAAGATCACACGCAAGGACGTATATCCTATGCCTAGAATTGATGACGCTTTAGACACACTGCAAGGGGCGAACTATTTTTCGAGCCTTGACTTACGATCAGGTTACTGGCAAATCCCCATGAACGAGGCTGACAAAGAAAAAACTGCATTTGCCACACCGGACGGCCTTTATGAATTTAATGTAATGCCATTCGGCTTGTGCAACGCTCCAGCCACGTTTGAGCGAATGATTGATACTGTTCTTCGTGGCCTAAAATGGAAGACCTGCCTCTGTTACTTAGATGATATCGTTGTTTTTTCAAGTACCTTTGCCCAACATCTTCAACGATTAGACGAGGTGCTACAATGTCTCTCCAAGGCTGGCCTTCAGATAAATACAAAGAAGTGTACATTTGCCAGCAAAAGCATCAAAGTCCTCGGTCACGTCGTTTCCAAAGACGGAATCCAACCAGATCCCGAGAAGATCGCAGCTGTGCTACAGTTCCCTCGACCGTCCAACCAAAAGACGTTGCGCAGCTTTCTTGGTCTCGCGTCCTATTTTCGTCGCTTTATACGCAACTTTGCTACCTTAGCGGCTCCGCTAAATAAGTTATTGGCCACTGGTGCTCCTTTCTCATGGTCCAACGACTGCGAATCTGCATTTGAAATTTTGAAAGAACGCCTGACTTCCGGACCAGTGCTGCGCCACTTCGATGAGAGAGCGCCTACCATACTCCATACTGACGCAAGCGCACAAGGCATTGGAGCAGTCCTTCTGCAGCGTGATTCCACCTCTAAAGAGCAGGTTGTGGCCTACGCTAGCCGGACTCTGTCAACAGCTGAGCGGAATTACACCATCACGGAGCAGGAGTGCTTGGCTATCGTATGGTCGATACAGAAATTCCGCCCGTATCTCTACGGTCGGCACTTCACCATCATCACCGACCACCACGCACTCTGTTGGCTTTCATCAATGAAGAATATGTCGGGACGTCTTGCGCGCTGGATACTGCGCTTACAAGAGTACGACTTTACAGTTACGTACAAGTCTGGCAAATGTCATCATGATGCCGACGCGCTGTCCCGGTGCCCACTTTCGCTCTCTCGTGACAATACGTCCACCGCATCGCGTTCGAATGACTCTGACACCCAGCTTGCCTCACAACACGTATCGCTCGCATCGCTGGATCCAATGCAGCTATCTTCGAACTCCGATTTACGTTCACTTCAGCTGGCAGATTCCTACTGTCGGTCTTTCATTGATCGCCTTCGCGGTGTCACTAAACCACCCAACAGCCGCTTGCGACGCCAGCTTCGACAATTTCGCCTTCAGGACGGTGTGCTTAAGCGCTACATTTACCATCCCACCGGTAACAAGTGGGTGCCAGTTCTTCCCCGCTGCCTTCGTCTTCGAGTTTTGGAAGCATTCCACGATGATATTGCTGCCGGTCATCTAGGCTTCCACAAGACCTACGATCGCATCAAGACGCGCTGCTTCTGGCCTGGCTTGTCCACAACGGTGGCCAAATACGTGGGCTCGTGCGCGTTGTGTCAGCACCGCAAGCGATCCACATCCCCGCCTGCTGGTTTCCTTCAGCCTCTTCCCTGTCCCACCACACCATTCGAATTTGTCGGAATAGACTTGTATGGTCCTTTGCCGTTGACACCTTCCGGTCACCGTTGGATCGTCACTGCAGTCGACCATCAAACAAGATACGCCGAGACTTCACCTCTTCATTCTGCTACCGCCACAGAAATCGCCAATTTTTTCCTGAACTCCATCGTCTTGCGCCACGGAGCCCCTCGCGTCCTTTTGAGTGACCGTGGCAAAGCCTTCCTTTCCAAGGTCCTGGATGAAGTCCTGCAGGCGTGCAATACAGTGCATAAAACCACTTCTACATACCATCCGCAAACGAATGGCCTTACCGAGCGCTTCCACCGAACACTCTCTGACATGATATCGATGTACTTGCATCCTGACCACAAAAATTGGGATAACATTTTACCGTTTGTCACCTTCGCATACAATACTGCGGTACAACGATCAACTGGCTACAGCCCGTTTTTTCTCGTGTACGGCCGATCTGCCTCCTCGGTCTTCGACACGGCATTTTTCTTTGCACCGGCTCCAAGCAGTACCTCGCTCCCAGAAGAGTTCGCAGCCCGAGTCACACAATGCCGTGAAATTGCTCGCAAAAACACGGAAGCAACCCAAAAGGAGAGAAAACATCGCTGTGATAAAAAACGACGCGACGTGGCCTTTAATGCTGGCGATAAGGTTTTACTATGGACCCCGGTTCGAGCGTCGGGCCTTTGCGAGAAATTTCTTCACCGGTATGTTGGCCCATACACCGTTGTACGACAGACATCTCCGGTTAACTACCTCGTCACCCCGCTTCAGTCTGTCACTGACCGCCGTCTGCGCAGCACGGAGATAGTTCACGTCTCACGCATGAAGCCTTTTGTTACTCGTTCGGCCGATCTCTGACTGGCGGCCAGGTTGGCCGCTTCGCAGAGGGGGGGGGAAATTGTAAGCACATTCCAAGCATTTGATCGTTCTCACTTGCACATACCCATCATCATCGTTCTCTCTCTTGGTGTGGTTCTGAGCCGAGCCAGACATCGCAGAATAAACGCTTCTGCTCGCCCTGCCTGCTCGCCGTACCTAGTCTGCCTGCGTCTTTCAATATATATATATATATATATATATATATATATATATATATATATATATATATATATATATATATATATATATATATATATATATATATATATATATATATATATATATATATATATATATATATATATACTTCTGTTTTTTAGTCCCTTATCATACCGCAAAACTTCTTTGCGATATGCCCAATGCATTTTTTCAGTGCGCCCCCTACTCTGGCTTCGGAAATGCGAGCAAAGCTGCCACCGATGCATGGAGGACGTAATGTATTGCCCGTGTAATCACGCGCAACTGTTTTGACAAAAGGCGACGCTTAGTTTATCCCACTTTAAAGCATGCATTTTTGCTGACACTACAGTTAACTATATATATAGAATATTTTTCATCACATTATTGAGCCGCAACATAAACACTAAATAGTAGAGTGATGGCTGTGGCGGCGGCGGTGATGGTCGTTGGGGGAAGCCGCGAAAGTGATTTACTATATACTGCTTGGTTCAGGAGAGTAAATAACGCTTATTTCTGTAGCCCGTCACGGCGTACGGCACAGTATATACGGCCAAGTAATGCTTGCGGACAAGCGTTCATGCCGCTATTCTCCTCGGGTTTTGTCGAGATGAAGATTCATAATGAGGGAAATTATGAAGGGCCGCTCCGACCTACTACGTCCAAGTTAGATACTCAGCGCTGATGTAAAGAGGAACGGATAGAGAAAGGGAAAAAGGATTGGGGGGGGGGGGGACAGCGGAAGATGCTGAAGTGCATAGGTGCCGGAGCTTAATAATAATACAATGAAAAGGACAGTCTGGAAAACTAACTACCATCAAATATTCAGTTTACTTTCTCCTTAAAGAAAGCACTCTGCCGAAGTTCCCGTGTCACCATTTAATCAAAATATTGAAACTATCGCTTGCTATTAGCTATTCCGTTGAAGGTATTTGCGTGTTTTTTTTTAATAAAGACGGTCAAGCAGGACTTGCTACTGAAGTATTTCGTGAATTGATTGATATGTGGGGTTTAACGTCCCAAAACCACCATATGATTATGAGAGACGCCGCAGTGGAGGGCTCCGGAAATTTCGACCACCTGGGGTTCTTTAACGTGCACCCAAATCTGAGTACACGGGCCTACAACATTTCCGCCTCCATCGGAAATGCAGCCGCCGCAGCCGGGATTCGAACCCGCGACGTGCGGGTCAGCAGCCGAGTACCTTAGCCACTAGACCACCGCGACGGGGCGTATTTCGTGAATTCTCTCGTATATAGGGCCTAATGCTTAAAGCTTTTCTTTTTTATTTCGTGAGAACTACTCGTCATTGGCCGGGCACTGGGTAAAGTACTACATCCAGTAGTGCTTTATTCTAATGAATAACATTTTTGTGAACGCTAAGTCTGCGTCCGTCAGCTCACTAACTGAATACTTCATATTTCTACAACGCCGCAAACTAGCAACGTTGATCGCTGTGTGCGGCATATTGAAGAACTAATCAGTGACGTGGCTAATTAATAACATGTATTTTCCGGCATCGATACAGTGGAGCTCCTTTCGCCAAATCGCTATTCATATCAGATCTACGATAGCATATTATACCTGTAGCAATTATATGGACACTCTCGACTGTTTTTTGCCATCGCCGTAATGTTTCATATATGTATATGCATTTTTTTTATAGAAGTCACGGAAACGATTCAGAAAAATGCTAAGGACGTATCTGAAGCATTTTTTTTTTTCTGAATTTCCGCTCACGCAACAGAATCCTCGCTCCACAGCGCGTGGCGTTAACCACTGAGCTACGAAAGCGCACATCCGTAAACGTGTAAACGGCGATCTATGTATACACTACTTACCGCTGTCGGTACGCCAATCTCGGGTGAAATATCAGCGTGTCTTTAGGAAGGAAGGAAGAAAGAAAGAAAGAAAAAGAAAGAAGGAAAGAAAGAGAGGAGGAAGGAAGGAAAGAAGGAAGGAAGGAGAACAACAAGAGAGAAGGGAGGAGCCAGGAATATGCCTCCCACGCGTACTTTCCCCACCGGGGGTAGATGCCCGTGCGCACGCGCCCTGATCTCGCGGTGGGGGAGAATTATACGTGTTGGGCGTGCACCGGAACGATTGCATTGTAGTTACCGAGTGGACGAAGGTCCCTTCACTCGTGGCTAAGTCCCCGTTTGCTAAAGAAGCGCGCTTTTTTTGTCAAACACAGTGAAGTAACAACTATGACACTTAATAGTTCGCACTAGTTCTGTCTCTACCTGTGAATACACTCTAAAAACTGCGGAGGGTATCTCAGGAGTAAAAAGGCCAAGTTACTTATCAAGGTGTTGTTCTACTCTCACAAAACATCAGATAGAGTGAAATCTATTTTCACTCTGTATGAAACGAGAGAGTGAAACAGCTTTCTACTCTTCTGCTCTTTCAGAGAGTGAAATGACCATATACTCTTCAGACATGAGAGAGTAAAATGCCATAATACTCCGGTCCTTTATTACATTTAGATTCATCGGTGCACCGCGAGTGATTAGCCCTACCTAATAACTACACATATATGCAGTAAAACGTGCTGCATTAGTTTGTTGAGGCGTTAGAGACGATTAACAATAGACCAGCATTTCCAGTGAATTTCCAGAGCGCGCGCCAGTGAATTTCAGCGCACTGGAAGGCATTTGGAACTCTCAATATTTACGTTTGTAGCTTTGGATATGCGTAGTGAAATACGCGAATACTATCTCATTCAATAGGTCACGATCGAAACTCAAGGCAGAGGCCTATCATATTGTCCTCATATTAATCATGTTTTTTGCTACGACCATCACACATGGGCGATGGCGCCGTAAGCCCACTGTACGGTACGGCTACAGTCAAGTATTGTGGCTTTAGTCGTAGATGGTGAACAAGAATGACCAAAAATATCTCCAAGGAGGTGAAAAAAAACTAAATTGTTTAGTGTACACTTCAGAAGTGCGATATTTCGTACGCAGAAATGACTAACAACTTAGCGAGTCAGTGAAAATGATGTTCATATAATTGGTTGCTAATATTCTTCATTTACTGTAAAAAGCATGTAGGATAGACGTTCTGATCTCACGAAGCACCAAACAAACACACTAAACACGTTGGCTACAGTCCGGCTGGTTTTGAGAAGCGCAGAGACACTCAAATCTATGCGTCTAAACAATAAATTGCAGATATGTCACCAAAATTACTTATGACATAAAGAAAAAAACGCCCGATTGCCGTCTGTCAATGCGGTGTATAGTGGCAAATAAAGACAAAAAAAGTGAGTGTGTGTTTGCCTGACTTCTGATGAAGTATGTTCTGTGTACTTTACTGGTGATAATGTCATACATTAACGAAAAAAAAAGTGAGTGTGGTGTAGTGGATAGTGTTGTAGGCTAGCAATGTGTAGTACGTCTAGAAGTTGAAGGTTCGAATCTCACTTCATTGTGTTTTTTTTTCACAATATTCTTTTTCGTAGTGTTCGTATTAAGCTATTCTTACAATCCGCGCACGCGGAAATCCGTCATGAACAACCAAAAAGCCCGATTTCGGCTCAAGTTCTGCCTTTTTTTTTTTTTCGTGATGCGTACTGTTACTTTCTTTGGTGGGGCATTGCTATTCTGCTTCGGGCAGCGTTATGCTACTCTGTTGAGGTGGAGTTCTTTGGCCCGTTCGGGGGAATCACTGTACTCTGCCTCAAGAAGAGGTGGTTTACTCTGGAAAAGAGAGTGAAATAACGGACGAGAAAGTACTCTTCCAAAAAGAGTGCAAAAAGAGTGCAAAAGAGGGCAATTCGTGCAAAAAAGCTGCGCAACTGTTGTTAAGAAGCCCAAAAAAGCGGAAATTTGTTATATTTTACCATTCTTGGAAACATTTCCGATTATAACAAATGTCTCTGAAATACGAAGGAGAGTTTTAAGTAATCGCTTTTATTTATGCGCAAAGCGTGCGCAACTATGGACGAAAGCACCAATTTAATTTTTAATATTTCTTCCAAGAGTCTACATTCGGCTGAATGGATATTTACCAGTGCATGATTAACGTTACTTTCTGACTTCTCCGGCTGAATGTTTGACTTCAAGACTAGAATACTCACGGTTATCGCCAAGCGGGCCAATAGCGATCGACAAGCGCGCTATTAGTGAGTATGATCACCAAAATGACTACGTTTGCTGGAAAAATGAACATAAGCAAAAAAAACGCGACTAGCCACTGGAAAATTCTACAAGCGCTGCGACAAAAAAAAGAGAATCCCAAATCCATTTATTATAAGCGGAACTTGCAGCGCTTCCCTCGTCTAAATTCAACAGCCGTGTCTCGGAATCAACTGCCGACCACGTGCTTAGCATCACAACGCCGTGTCCACTAATCCACCTCGGATAATAATCTCGGAGAAAAAGAAACGCCGAAAACGAGGGGAAAGATGTGCGTAAAGTTTGTTTGTTTATCGAAGTGAGTCATTCTTGATGTCACTATCTTCGACAAAATTTTGCCACACGAGTGCACAATGAGAAGACGAATGAGGTGGCAAGTACGGAGTGATGCGCGGTTCATTCATGTCAGCATTTTATGCGGTTTACTTTATCACTGGTGTTGGTCGTATGCTGTTGAGGTAGTTTCCCTCCTGGATGCGCATGAGATGCAGTATTTTTTTTTGCGTATGCATGGTGCAGATATCAATTTTCGCATACATGTTCGTTAGCTGTAAATTCATGATTCCTACTTGTAGCCTCGTACGTCTTCGTATTTTGA
Source organism: Rhipicephalus microplus (assembly GCF_043290135.1). Classification (NCBI taxonomy): domain Eukaryota; kingdom Metazoa; phylum Arthropoda; class Arachnida; order Ixodida; family Ixodidae; genus Rhipicephalus; species Rhipicephalus microplus. Next base: position 237,424,032 of record NC_134710.1, read on the forward strand.
TTATGCGCAGATCTACGAAGGCTTAGGCGACCAATTGATTGATTTGTGGGGTTTAACGTCCCAAAACCACCATATGATTATGAGAGACGCCGTAGTGGAGGACTCCAGAATTTTGACCAACTAGGGTTCTTTAACGTGCACCCAAATCTGAGCACACGGGCCTACGACAGCTTAGGTGACCAATACACTCAGCTCTATGTCTTATATCTTTAGAAATGAAAACAGATTGAACTTCACGTGACGGACGTGCGTAATGCGGGGCATGCTTCATTTGGTATAGACGGCTATATAGTTAACTTACGCGATGCCGTTAAAGAGCTTGTTTCGCCGATATTCCGGTGTCTGCTTCAGCGTCGTTGGTTCAGAGCGAAAAATCGGCATTGTTCGTGCGCTCGAATTTGAGGTAGGTGGGAAAAAATACAAACAAATTTTGGTGCCAGTGAAAATCACGCGCAGCCCTTCTGCGTGACAATCGGGTTCTACACGTAGCCATGCCAGTGCTACACATTGCCTCTTAAAAAAAAAACGGCATAAGAACGTCAATCTAAAAAAAATAGTACTACTTAAGGAATGTAAACTTATCGACTCCGTGGTCAAGCTTTCACACAAGGTGCCGGTCGGCAGGCGCACGTGGTCGAGGTTGCCTGTTTATTGCGCGGTAAAATCCTAGAGTCGGACCATGTGTCATTACATGTGAATTATGCAACGAGTACCAGCTCCACACAAAGTGTGCAGCTGCACGTATACATGACACCCTGCGGACACGTAGATAGTTTACACAAGGAATAGTTTGCAAAAAGGAATAATTAAGGCGTGGAGATCATTCCCTGACTTTACTTTTAGAAGGCGCAATCTAGGATAGTTCGAAACGGCCAATGTTACGCACACGGACGTTCCTTTCTTTGCGGCACGGTCGAGGCATTTATCGGGAACCGAAGCCAGGTTTACGACGGAAAAGGCGATGCCCGCGAGACCCCTTTACGCTTTCGTGTTCTACTATTTAAGGCGAAGCTCAAGCATCCTTCAAGTTTTTGCAACCGCTACAAAGGAGGCACGAAACTACTGAAATTTCCACATTGATTTCATTGGACCATCAATATAGGCTCTAAACCCCGATGAACGTACTCACAGAAAAGCTATAAAACGGAAGCTTAACAAACAAAAATTCTCCTCTGGAGCCCCTCCTGTGATCATTTCAATTAGCGGGACTATATGTGACATACATATCCTGAGGGGTTGAAGGAAACCGCCACTGACCGACCAGAAAAAATTTCGAGACGCTTTCATACGCGCTCCAGCAAGCGTGAATAACGTATTCGGTGCGTACTGCGCGCTGTTCGAAGCCCTGATTTATGAGCGTAAGTGATCAGTGTTTTTTTTTTCTTCTTTTTCTAACACCGATCATAATAAATAGTGCTTCCCAATGTTGCGTGTTAGGCGCGCATCTTGTCATTTCTGCCAGTGGCGCTAGAACGTAAGGAAGAAGAAAAAAAAGCTACACATTTGCTTAAGTGAATATCAGCAAAAAAAACATCTCTCTATGATGTTCGACACATTTTCAGTCCTAATGAAAAATTGGTAAAAAACACAAAAACACAGATAAAAACACAAGACTAAATAAAAGGACAGTAAAAACAGCCTACTGTTCTTTTGATTTTCCATGATTTTTTACGTCTTCAAGTTGGTGTTTCTTTCTTCTTTTTCTTCTAAGCATTGCAAAAGCAACGCACGCCAGTATTCCAACAAGCTCCTCTGAATGTGATACTATTACTAGTACTTTCAATTCGTTGAGTTTTACAACAGTTGTCTGAGTAATTCGCGATTAGAATGAGAAAATATAGTCCAGTTACCTCACTCCACTCTACAACTGCATGAGAAAACAATGCGGCATTGTGTTAATGTTACACCAGCGATCGAAGTTCGATAGGCTTTGGTGCATTGTGTAAACGCGCTTCTTGGTTCGGAATGGAAAAAAGTGCGACCCTTGGCTGACTAAAAAGGATACGAAGCGCATTTAGGAACTTGAATTCACTCAACCCTGCTATAGTTTTCTGAGATAGCACGTATTTGGTCGAGTTTGTCTTGATTGATTGATTTATTGGGTTTAACGTCCCGAAACCACCAAATGATTATGAAAGACACCGTAGTGAAGTGCTCCGGAAATTTCGATTACCTGGAGTTCTTTAACGTGCACTCAAATGTGAGCACACGAGCATACAGCATTTCCTCCTCAATCGAAAATGCAGCCGCTGCCACCGGGATTTAATCCCGCGACCTGCGCGTCAGCAGCCGAGTACCTTAGCGCTAGACCACCGTGGCAAGGCATTCGATTTCGTCTTCCGCGATTTGTAAGTGTATTTAGCAGCAGACCTAAATTTACCTTCACTAAGAACATTCCTTCATAGATCACTACGACTGCATCCGCATTTACTTCAGTGAGTCTGGGTGACGATGCATGTTATACAGTTGTCCAAATTTAACTATTTTTATCTCTTTTACACTGTCCCTCAACGTACAACTTGCGCCATCTACGGTGGCATATAACATTAACGCTTACGAGCCCCTGAAAAGCGATTCCTTTGCGCGCATTCAAGAGGTGCAACTATAGTCAAAGAAATGTTCACTAACATCCTAGAGGCAATCCCACGATTCTTTTAATGTGGAAGACTATTCATTCCAACCACTGTTACTACACTTTCAGCTCATGTAAATGAAGCTATATATGAGAGGCGCCTGATCGAAACTGAAATGCGGTACCCCGCGTGGCCAGAGGACGCAAAAGAGGAGGATAACGGAAGTCACAAACGTGTCAGCGCTTTCAACGAAAGCCCGACCATTCCCCCCTAGGTTAGTTTTACGTGCACTGTTCAGGTTATTCAAGTACGCGGGCCTACATATACAAGAAACTGAAACCGACACCTACGAACCTTATTGGTATATGCGGTTCACCTTCGTCGTTCCGTTTTTAATATCATTTTACGCCTTACCTTTATATCACGTTACCCTCTTTCTTATGGGCATTGTCACCTATCAGAGCTCCCTCTGGTTAATCTTCCCGTCTTTGTGTATACGTACATCATCTCTATCTTCTGCATAAAAACAACCAACACTGGCTCATGGATATGGTATAGATTAGCCGGAGCATGTTTTGGTGCATCAATGACTGCTATCTGGTGTTTTGCGTGGTCGCAAAGAGCTACGGGTGTGCGATTATTCGAGAATTTCGAATAATGAATCAAACAACCTTCTAATGGTTTCTCTAACGAATAGAGCATACTCGAAATACGGATTTTATTTTACTAATAAGCGCCTAGAGGAATACCCCAAAATAACGAAACGCTAGAACAACGAGGTATTTATATATATATATATATATATATATATATATATATATATATATATATATATATATATATATATATATATATATATATATATATATATAACTTAATCACAAAGGTGCATGCAGTCAAAGCTTGTACAGAACTATAGACGCTTTATGGACCATGGATGAGGGCACTTCTGCTTAAACTTTAGGTGTCGCCGAAGCGAAAGTGTGATCACTGCACTATCATCACCCCGAGAACAGTGGTATGGTTAGCGTTTGTACAGTGGTATGTTGAAACGTTTGAAGGTGATATATTTATTTTGTTCTGAAATTTTCTTAGAAATACGTACATCACCAAGGAACGTCCATTGATGAAATTATGTATTTCTATTACTGTGTTAGGCTAAGTGAGTTTTCACTCTTCTTCAGCTGCATAGCATCAGCCAGTTCTTGCATTGATCTCTATATGGGTAATTTCTGAACGCAATCACAAGAATAAGAGCACACGCAAGCATTGAGTTTGCGTAAATTGTTCTTGAAGATACGCCATTCAACACTGATGCCTACCTGCCTTTGGTGATAAGGCCTATGCCGTGATAAATAGTTCATCGGTTCCTTGAGGCTTATGAATATTTATTTCAAACGATATTCTGCAGAATTCTAAATTAGGCAGTTTTGAATATGTTCGCCTTACCATTCAAATAGAATTCAATTCGAGGTCATCGGTTCGATTCTGAACTTCACTATTCGCACACTCCGACCAAGAGCGCTTCCTTTTTGGTGGTCCCTTTCGCGACAAAAGCTCTGATGTAATGCGAACAACCGACTTGCTAAGTGTGCAGTGGGTATCCGCACCCGTGAAAAATCCTTTCAAAATCACAACACATCCCTCTTCATTAATACCTAAGATCTGCCGACTCAACCTTGTGCCTCGGTTTGCAAAAAAGTAAGTCCCGCTCATACTGTTAGCGCAAGCCAAATCTGCTATTCTGCCACATACCATTCTAATAGGCTTGAATGGATTTGGTTCCCACAAAACAAAAGTGCGTGTACGCGAAGTTTGTGGAATAGACTGTCAGTTAACGAACGGATCGCAAAGAAACTGCTTTGTGTCCAAACAGGCATCTTTTGTTTTTCTCTATTCCTCCAGAAAAAGCAAGGCCCCACTACGGAATGTATCGTTGCCTTACATCTGCGTGCTTTGATGTGAAGTAGTTTGCTGTTGGTGAAAGGCTTTGCCTAAGACGCATTCACACGATAATTTAGAACAATCTTGTTCGTTAAACTTTTTCTCCCTTTCCCCGTCAATATTTGTGTTGACAGGATCAAAATGTATTGCCGTTTGAAGCTTAAAAATGTTTCAGTCAAACCAAAGCGGCCGCGCATGTTATCCTACACCGTAAACCATGCAGTTTGCACCCTCGAGGATGCTCGCCTTGTCTATAGCTAACACTCTACAATAGAGGTGTGTTGACAAATTAAAACATCCTTATTGTAGGGCGTTAGTTATACACACGCAAATCACCCTTAAGGGCGCAAGCTGGTTTACGGCGTACAGTCTGTGGCATCTGGCACGCAACTACTAACTGAAACGCGCACAATGCATCTGACGTCTCTGCTCCAGGTCACGAAGGTAAGTTTCGGGCACACAAGAGATCCAGGGGCCAGCAAGAAACTTGAACCTATCTGTAAGTGTACGCATGCACAAACACACACACGCATGGACACGACCTATTCATACATACACAAGCGCATGTAATTACACGAGCTTAGTCGTATGATTAATTGCGCTTGCTTTTGCACTCACTCATACATTGTCCTAAAAAATTTTTCCTACATAAGGCATGTATGTTATCTTTACTTTAATTATAAAACTCCTGCCATTCTTTTTACATCCCCACTAAACATAACTTCCTTTTTTTCTGTTTTGTCTTACGACCTTGCTTCTACCATTCTGCTGTGTCATCTATTCTAATTTTCTTTTTATTCAGTCTATGGCACAGTCACCTTTATAAGTTCGCAAAGTCGTTTCAAATTCGTTGCTATATTGACTTCGAACATAACTGCTTCGCAGCATGTGCACATACTGACATGCATATACCACATCTTTTCAGCAAATTGTCATCAATAAAAACGTAGCTTTTGATACTACTAATATTATAGGTTTAGCGCTTTTATTAGCGACAGCTTACGAATTTCTAGTGATGCGCACAGAGATTGCACGAACTTCCACGAAAACATGCGTAAAGTTCTATTGCATTTCATGGCACACCCGAGCAGCATCAAAACTCGTGGTAGAGACCCGACAGGTGTCCAGGTGCGTTCGCTAAGCGCCACGCCGAACAAATAGACGAGTTACACACTAGGACCAGTACAGCGTGAACTCACCCTAAGCATGTCGAAGCGCTTCCTTGGTGGCCTCTTGACGAACAGGTAGCCCTGCTTAACGATGTCACCGGACGAAGAACCACAGAAGCCTTGGTCAGCCATGGGCAATCAGAGGAGGGACAGTAGACAACAATTGACTGCCGTCACCCGCAGAGGTCTTTCGATGAACGCAACTGTAGGGGGCAAGTCCACTCTAGAGTTGCGCCGACTCACAGACTAGTGATCGAGTTCGCGAACTACTGTCACTCCACTTGGAAGCAGCTAGCGCACAAGAACGCTCCCAGGGTCAGCGATCCACCAGTGACACACGCGCACAGGCTGAAGCCCGGTGAGGGGAAGCGTGGTGTCGGCCTAGCTGAGCGCGCGAGTGGTGGCCGAGAAGCGCGCGTGGCGAGCGACGCGCGCGGAGTACGTTTATCTACTGTGGCGGGCTGGTGAGTTCCTCGTTGCTGCCGCCACCGCCACCGCCGGCGCTAGCGCACGCGCGCACGTTGCTTGCCTCTGTTTGGCCGCGCGGCTTAACCGAAACCTCCGCCGCACTCTTGTCAAAGCTCCCGCGCCGGCGCGGTTGCGCAGTTGCGGAGGCGCGTCAGGCGCGCGCCGACCGCGAGATGGCACAGCGCCGCCCCGTGTTGGCGACGTGAAGGAGCACCGGCTGCTCCCCTCTGGTGGCCTGTACAGCGCCTGGCGTGTTTCTCTCGCCGGCCACGTGTTGCTAACCGTGCTCGCAAATGTTTTAGAGGGCGCTGTGGGGATAGTGCAAAGTGCTGCAGTATGTGCAATTCGTTCAGAGATGAAAAATATTCGTCAACATGGGGTGCCACTGGTTGCAACGTTTCAACAAGCGATCTTCTCATCTTCAAAAGCGGCAAATGCCTATATTAGTGCGTGTATGAGACGTGCATCCAAGTGACTCGGGCATACTACTCAAGCCTCAAGAATATTTTATGGCTTGACCATCGCATGACAGTGATAACTGTTGCCGCGTCCCAATAATGCAACCCCGCCGCGGTGGTCTAGTGGCTAAGGTACTCGGCTACTGACCCGCAGGTCGCGGGATTGAATCCCGGCTGCGGCGGCTGCATTTCCTATGGAGGCGGAAATGTTATAGGCCCGTGTGCTGAGATTTGGATGCACGTTAAAGAGCCCCAGGTGGTCGAAATTTCCGGAGCTCTCCACTACGGTGTCTCTCATAATCATATGGTGGTTTTGGGATGTTAAACCCCACATATCAATCAATCACATTAATGCAAAGTGACAAGCTCTCATACCATGGTGAGGGCATAATCGGCCTGCACCAAGGTGAATGAAAAAAAAATCACAGGTTGTCAAAGATTCTCCGCACAGAAAGCTAGAGGCAAGTACAATTCTATTGGCAATGTTCATAGACTGTCGCGCCGCCTAGCAGAATTCCGGGGCGTCCTCCCATGGAGGATCAGTAGGCAGACGCTCCCGATGCTGCCTCGTTCGGCGTTGCTAGCCACAGTGTTAACGCGTTAGCAATAAACGAACAGAAACCACTTTGTATGTTTTGTGCATCAGTTAATATACCGGACCGTTCGTGAGACGATAAATCTGATTCGTTCTTGTGAGACGCGAAGTTCTCGTGTAATACGCGGCAACTCAGGCTTTCGATTATAGCCCGCAGAGTACACAGATCAGCTTTGCGAGATTTTCTGCAGCCACTTTGGATAGTTGAATGTTAATGTCTGACCATTTTAGTTAAAACTCGCCTTGTTTTACGTGCGTATAGCATTCTTCAGTGCTTTTGTCGTGCAAGAATCTCATGACTTTCATTGTACGCGGAAAGTAGCGTAGGCTCCCGATTTGCGCTTCTAAACCTTGGCCTGCGCTGAGCCGCTTGTTTTTTACGTTCTTTGATAGGTGGCAGCACACTGCAAGCGATTCCTTTTTTTGCCTGGTGCCTGGTATCAGCAAGGTATCAGAGCGAAATGTTCTCCGCATTCCCAGATAACTGTGGTGAGTGACGCGGCGTGGGTGTCGTGTATAGGGAATGACGCGTTGTTGGTGCTATCAAAGTCGTTTGGCGGAAAGAATTCCTCGGATTATTTTACGCAGTGATATTCAAAGACACCATCTTGACGTTGAGGATTCTGCACTGGTGGCTGTCAACGCGCTGAGAGTGACAGTGACAATGAACGATCAGCTGCTAGCTCACGGGGACCGAGCTGCACTTCCAGTCGCCTCGTGCGTTAATATTTTTTTCACGTTCGTAAATCCCTTTGATTGTATTTATTGTATAATCTCCTTCAGCGAGCTCAAAATAAAAGCATACTTTTTCTTATGCATTGAATGTATCCCAATTACAGTGGATATTACAAAGCACTGCATGCCGCAAACACGCTAGAGCTCGACCAGCGAAGCGAAATGGTTAGAGCAGTGAAATATGCAATTACGACTACAGGCCACGCTAACTTCTCCTGCGCTTCACTGGTGTCGTTCCAAGGATGTTGCGTTGCGACAAATTTTTGCAATTTAGATGTTGCAAAAAGCGTACGCGTGTATTCGTTTCACTGTCCTTGTTTCGAATGTGCTGATGAAACCTGCAACACCAAAATGCTGGGAATGGCGTACTGTTAGAATCTGACCATGGCTGTGACACAAGTGCTACTTAATGGGAAGTTAAATGCTTGTGTTTTGTTGACGAAGCATCTACATGATTCTTACAGTGCAAGTAATGGCGACGTAATATGTTTGCAAATCATCGCAACGTTAAACATTCGTTGCAGCCGTCCCGGCACACTATTCGCTAGTGGCCTACTACTGCGGCAAATCTGTCAGACAGGCTATAGGCACCAGTGATCGCGGAGTGCCGTTCAGTTCAAACGTGAATTCTGGTTCACGCAGTTTTCTGTAGCACGCACAGGATTACGCAAAGCATCGTTGATACACGGACGATCAGCTGACACCACCACCCTTCGCACTGCGGCAAGAAATGAGGCAGCGAACATTCAGCAGTTCCTATTGGTTGGGAAAGTACTTTGGTTCAATATACATTCATTTTACGATCAAGAGTTCATCCGGTTAAAGCAGCACGGGGAGTATATGTTCGCGCGTCCTACCTTATGCGAGTTCGCGGGTTGATCATCCTTCAGCAGATATCTTGGATTGCACGGCGTGCCACCTATAGGCGTTGGGAATTGCGAATAATCTCAATTCGTTTAATTAACGTGCACAATTGCATTGAAAATAGAAGAGGCGGGAAAAAAATGATGCGTTGTTTTCATCGCGAGCCACGAACTCTTGGGATTCAACGTTGGGAAACCAGCTTCTCTGTATACGTTACCTAGAAAGCGTGAGCAACGGCCTCAACATAGACCAGGCCATCCTATAATATCCAGAACTTGTAACTGCCTTCGAAACTGCAATGCACAATAGCGTACTTAAGGGGTTGCACACTGGGCCCATACTCTCCCTCCCCCCATCCCCCCCCCGAATTTTCGCGCCACACAGTAAAAATTTTTACACACAGAAGGGTGTAAATGAGCTTGTCCCGTGGACGACACCCTAAGGGTGTTAATTCAGCACCTTCCAAAAAGGGTGCTTTACCATGCACCCTTAGAATAGGGTGTACATGTAAAAAACTGTAGGGTGTTAAAAAAACACCCTTAAGAAATGGTGCCTTCGATGTCCATCACTTTTTTAGCACCCTCTGAGGAGGGTGCGAGAAGGGTGCACAAGGGTGTTGAGTGCCCATGGCAGGGGTGGCGAATACTGCCACCAACAGATATCAGCATGCGCTGATTAAACACTACTTGAAGAAAGTGGTCCTGATTATCGATGGCGCACCACCTGTCGAGCTCCATTCATTGCGTGTGGGCAAAAATATAAACGCGTACAATCGTGTATGAACTTGTGCTGGATCTATATATACTTCAGTGTATATGCATAATGTGCGTTACAGAAAATGAAGCCTTGCTGCCCTTGCATATTGCGTTTATTTAATAGGCAAATAAAACATAAACTTTTCTTCTGCCACACAACTTTTTCACCAGATATACGTTCACGTATACGTACACTACACATGCAACACCTCAAATGTTTATTATATCATTTCAGTTTCACTTTATTGACAATTCTTTGCAACATACAATTACACTGGTTTCAGTTTAGTATACTGCTTCAAGTACATAGAGACTACAAATGAAATACACGCTAATATATCCCTATAATTCTTTCAAGTATCTACAATCCCAGTGGTTTCCAGTTTAATACTCCTTCGTGTACACAATCGGTTAATAGGAATGAAATACAGGCAAATATATACTTATGATTCTTTCAAATATATACAATCACCATGATTTCACTATATACGCCTTCATGTACACAACCTATCCCAAGAAGTTATGCACACAAAAATGTATACCTATAGTGTTTTCAGTTGTATACAATCACAGTGGTTTAAGCTTTGTATTCCTGGATGTATAACAATTGGTTATGAGAAATGATGTACATGCAAATGTATACGGGTTTTCGCACATATAACTTTAGCGAATACTTAAGAAACCAATACAATGATCAGAAACACAATATGCTAAAAACGAACACAAAACTGAGTCAGGACACACAAAAAACAAAAGAGGTAATGCATAATTATGGCTAATGACACAGCTGGGTCACTTTATGCCAAATGTCCCAGCCATTTTGGCAACCATCTCAAATGTATTCGAAAAACTCGTGCTGCATTGAAAATAGTGAACTTCTGGAATATTTAGGAGAGGAAAAATATTTGGTCACGTGGCTGCCTTCTGAACTTTCCTGAATGCCGTCTAGGTGTTGTATGTGAAAAATTTTATTTTAAAAGCACCACTCCTTCTTTCCATACGAAACTCCGTCTACGTGTTACGTAACAAGAGCTTAATTTGGGAAAGTTGGTTCATCGTGGTTGTGTGCTAGTCACAGCGCGACAACTTTAGGAAGAGACAGAAAGGACAGGAAAGAGCACAGACTGTCAACTGAATTTAATGAATGTGCTACGAGCGCTTTTATACGGAGTACAAGAACCGTGTTCATGCGCGACGACACGTGTGAGCACTACAAAATAATTTTAACTGTGAAAAGAATACTCCCTCTCGGAAAGGATAAGTGAACGTGTAGTGATGCACTGATCATTGGTTTACCTGATAAAAAATATTTCTACAAACGTTAAATTGGCATTAAGTAAACCTATTCTCGTGACAAATGGGGCAAGATTGACTATTCCTGTTGCTGTTTAGTACACACACTTTTGAAAGCTTGCAAGGGGTGGAAAACAACACGCTAATATCATATCTGCTGGCTAATGTTCTAGTTGTGAGACACGTGATGTGGTATAACATGCAAAGGTTTTGGTCATTGTTTTTTGTTAGTCCTGTCTTCTTTAACTTTACTTTCTGCAGGAGGGTTTTTAAACGGGTGTGAAGATTCTGTTGGGATACCCAGCATCTTTTAGTCTTTTAATCTGGTTTTTAAGCCTGACCTCACCCTTGTGCTAACATGACTTCTGAAGGTGGCCTGAATACATGTGGTATCAATTCCTCTTTCTATTCATTTTGAATGCCCACTATCAAAAGGCAGAACATTCTTAGCACTCCTGGGCTGATAGCACCAGCCAATACCCCAACAGCATCATCACACTTGTTTGCGAAACCCTCCTGCAGAAAGTAAAGCTAAAGGAAACAGGACCAAAAGAAAAAGAGAATGACCAATCACCTTTGCATGTCAGATGGTACTACGTACATGAGGTGTCTCACAATTTTAGGAAAAGAGCCAGCAGATATGACATTGTTTTCCACCTCTTGCAAGCTTTCAAAAGTGCATGTACTTACAGCAACAGGAATAGTCAATCCTGCACCATTCGTCACTAGAATAGGTTTACTGAATGCCAATCTAATGTGTATGAGATACCGCTAACACGTGGAAAAGTAGACATAGGACAAACTGGGCAATGCTTCAATTATCAAGCAAGACAGCATGCTTCAAATGTTAAGAAGGGCTATAGTAATCTCATGACCGGACACCGTAAAGAATGTAAGTGTAGTCCTAGGTTTCATAAAACACGGTTTTTGAAAAAAAAAGCAAGCAGAAAAATGAGAGATTTTAGAACTCTTTATCAGGAAGGCCAAGGATCAATGCATCAGTACATCTTCACTTATCTTTTCCGAAAAAGAGTATTCTTTTCTCGGTTAAAATTATTTTGTCATGGTCACACATGTGTTGTTGCAGATGAGCCCTGGTCTTGTGCTCAGTATAAAAACGCTCGTAGCACCTTCAATAAAATTCAGTTGACAGCGCTCTTTCCTGTCCTTTTTGCGAGAAGATTTTTATTACAGAAAAGAATTTCATGCTCTTACAGTTTAGGTATAATGATGAGTTTTCATTGTATCACAACATGGAGCAAATTGCATCTCAATACGGACAAAAATCATGATTTTGTGAAATTCGTGATATTTTCTCGTATATTTCAGCAGCTTGAGAGGTATAAAGATGTTTTTTCCTCAGAATATACCTTCTTTGGAGTAAGTATTCACTGGTCAGATATTCATACAAAGTGCAATATTGCAATAAAAAATGCAAACATAACACATTTTGGCTTTATTCTTGGAAGCGAATGTGGCAAAAAAATTGCACTATTATTATTGAGTTTCAAATACCTTACAGAAGCACATTTACTTAACAGGTAGACCGAATCTGTTTTAGAAAAAATAAGCGGTAGTTTTAAAACAAAATTTTCCACAAACTTCACACAGACGGCATTATGCCAAGAAGTTATAAGCCAGCCACATGAACAAAACTTTTTTTCTCGCTGAAGTATTCTAGCAGTTCACTGTTTTCAACGCAGTAAGTCAGCACATTTTTTTTTTTCAAATACAATTCAGATGGTCGCCAAAGTGGCTGGGACGTTTGGCATGGAATGGTCCAGCTATATTTAAGCAAAATAACTAACACAAATAACAATATTTGTTCATCTACCATGAACACACTAGAAAAAGTTGTTCAGGCATTGTGACACTAATATTTTCAGCGTCGTACTGCCTGAACAACTTCTTTGATAAACTCCAAACTCACGCCGAGAAAAAGCCGCTCAATCACAGTGGATCTTAAAGGCCTTGCGGCCGTAGACAATGTTGAAAATTAAAAAAAATCAACTCATCAGTGCTGTCACTCCTTCCTTCTTCGTCATTACTGACACGGAAGATTTTTCGGTTATCCATGTGGAGGTTCAGGAAGTAGGCTTGCTCTAGGCTGGCTCCAGGGTAGACTACGCAGGACGTCAGCGGCACCCTCTCATCCTGTAATAAGAGCAAATATGACTTCTCATAAAAAATTTTCGTGCTGTTCTGGCAGCACCATATATAAAGAATGTGTAGTGTGTATCCTTCGAAATGGCGTGTAAATGACATTACACTGAACTCGAAGCATACAACCCATACATTCCAATAATTTCGTATGATAAAGATAAGAGTTTTCCAGCATACAGCGAATTCCCGAAATGAGGTGAAGTGTAAGACTACAGCTCAAAAATGGCACTTACGAAAGCCTGAACTCACTTAAGAATCAAATTCCTTCTAGGGTAGTGAGCCAGTGGGAAAAACAATTCTTAAAGTACAACGTTTAGAACATGTAGCATTAATCAAAACGCACAAGAAACTTACCTCTTTATGTACAAACAGTGAAGACATCTCTGCTTTCTCTTTTACATGAGAACAAATGATCTTGGGCGTGGCACTAGCGAAGAGGTCTGCAAAAAAAAGTAAAAGATTTACTTACTTAAATCACGCCTCTAACAATCTGAGGAATTGTTACAAGTCACCAATCAGTGCTATTCTGACTGCCTCTATAAGGGCATCAAAAATGAACAATTTTCTCGTTCTTTCTACTCTCACAAGACGCTCCGTCAATGGAATCTAATCCAAATTTGACGCTGTGCTTCCTATTTGCCTGCTTTCTAGACGTAGGGCTACAAACATTTGTTTTGTTCACCTAATCTAGCACAGAATTTCGTGATCTATAATTCAATCATCTTAATTCATTGTAATTTGATAAAAGATGTGATAGCTCGTCCAGTTTTTAAAGAGTTGCGGGCCTGCAACAGGCACTGCCTTGCACGTATGAAAGTACTTCTTTTAAAAAAAATTCAAAGCTTGCTTTCAGAAAAAGCGTCGGGCATATTTCGACAACCAAGCCCATCCTCTGATGGCAATCAGGGGCACGCTATTAGCGATTATTGACTACGAAATTTACAAACGTAACCCATGCCTGAATACTCAGTTAAACACAATCACGCAAGTAAGAGCGCTCGAACGACACCAACGCGCGCGGACGCCGACTACGTTGCAGCAGCCATGACTTATGCTAGAGAAACCGCACATAGCTCCAACAGTCACGTATACTCTCTCGATTCTGTTATAACGCCGAACATTATCGCAGATGAAAGCGAAGCACGAAAACAGCAAACAGAAACGAGGGAAAACAACGCACGGTGATGGCCACAACAACGCGCCTTTGGAAGTCTGCTAGATCTTTCCCTGTTGCTGGTGGCACTTGTCCTAAATAGCTTAAAGGACCGAGGCGCACGTGCTGGGAGCATCGCGGCATATCAGCACCTCCAACTATACCATCTATAAGCAAAAAAAAAAGCCATTTCGTACAGTGCGCCTCTGTACATAATTTTTGCTTTTTCTTTCTTTTTTTGCGCTTACACCTACAGAAGCACGTTGCACATTTGACTATTAATAGAAATGTTATTACGATGTAGCCCAAAGCGCATCTTAAAACAATATCAATCACTTTGTGCAGTGTAGAGACAATGTGCGATCAGCAACTAATCCCGCCCTTGTTAAGTGATCACATCCCTCACTGTATGAGTGATGCAGGCACTTACACAACATCGCGCATAGCAGTGTGAACTCGTTAAGTCCCACGTTTAATCGGGCATCTGCAACAGGCCCGCGAACGCATGCTGTTGTAAATGGCTGGCAGCCTACTTCGGCAGAGCTGCTGCAGGCGCCCAGCTAGCGCTGCATGATTACTACCTAGGAAAACAGTACACTCACCGTTAACAGGCCCACGTTGTCCGTGTCCGCCACTCCATGAATATTCCTTAATCCGAGCGTCACTTCGAACACGGTGCCATGCGTGACCACCATTGAATATGCGCCTGTTCGCTAGAACACACACAGCGACCAAGACCCCCGACCAACGCAACGCATTTGAAAGACTGATGAGACAGAGAGGGCAACACTGAGAGAGAGAAGGAGGAGGCACTGGCGGCGGCGTGGCGGCGCCGCAGCTGTCGACGCAGGTGTTCGGTGACGCAACTCTTCGCTTATCTACGCCGCCGTTGTGGGAGCAACGCTGGCCGGGTTGAGCGGGGGGGGGGGGGGGGAGCGGCAAACCCGCTAAGACGGCGTCGAAAGGCAAACGCTATGGCGCATACGGCGGACGGCCGTTCAACGCGGAATGACTCCTTGTAAACGGCCACTCTCCTTCCAGCCAGTCACACAGCGACGCAGGTTATTTACCAGCCTCGGGTTCTTTGAGTATTTTGACGGAATGCGATTGCAGTGGGCGAAAAATAGTGAAGCAAAACTGGCGCAAAACAAAGTGCACCATGGAATGACCAGAAACAATAATTATTTCGTCCTCGGTGGCATTAGCGGGAGAGCATCGCTACACCTTTTTTCAGAGAAATTTCTTTTTGCATTGTCTGTGTCAGGCGATTCCGCGTATGGTGCCGCAAACACTGAATGCGTAGTCGAAGCTGGAACAAATTAATCCACAGTAGCGGATGTTTAGAAGGCTTGTCATGCACCACGAAACGTGCCAAGGTTGTTATAACAAACTTTTTGCTGACCACATGATCAGCACATAATTCCATATGGTTGCCCAATGAGCTAGCTAAGCACCTGTAGCAAAGGCAGTGCACGTTCTTGTTAAACGTTGTTAATATAAACGATGGTTGTGCATAAGTGCAGTGACAGCTTTCCGTGTTAATTGGTCATAACCCACGTTTTCGAGCGTAGAAGCGCCTCAACGGAGCTAATCAGTTACCACAGCAAGTTCGTAAGCAATGATGAGGTACGAAAATGTGCAGCTGTTTTCCATGTACTGAATAGTTAGTGTACAGTGCCTTGACCACCGCCATTTCTTAAGCCACCTCCCATATAGACTCCCAGTCTGAACAGGTGTGGGACCTTAAACACTAAAAAGCAGTGCCCCCCCCCGCACACACACACGAAATTTGAGGGCGCACGGGCTGATGCACACGCATACTTATTCACAGGCGCACACACATACACGTATACACACATACGGCAACACACACACGCGACCGTAAACGCACGCATGCATGGGCGTACACATGTGCACAGGCACGCTTAACACAAGCACGGACTCGCACATACACGCGCACGCACACATGCACGGGTGTACACACAATCGCGCTTACACGCGAACACATGCGCAGGCTCACGCACACACACCCATACTCGGGCGAACATTATGTTCCTGTAATAATCCACAGCAAACATGTAGCTTATAACCAACGCTAAGGTGAGCTTTCGTAACGTGGATTGCAGTTAATTGCCATTATAGATGAAACGCGATTTGCTTCTGCTGGCATTCTGCTGTATTCGGAGAGCACTTTCACACATTCTAAGTCAATTAGGCCGTCATTTAACGCAAGGTCCACATACTCGTGCAGTAGCTACGCTGCTCGGCCGCCAATCCGAAGGTCGCGGGTTCGATGCCGGCCGTGGCAGTCGAATTCTGATGAAGGCGAAAAGGTAGACACTGCGCGATATCAGCGTCCATTAAAGAACACCAAATGGTCAAAATCTCTAGAGCTTTCCACTACGACGACCCTCATAATCATATCGAGGTTTTTGAGACGTAAAATACCAAATATTTTAATTATGTGTTCTTCTTATGCTGCATATTCCATCTGATGAATAGTCACCTACACCCTTCTCAGGCACAAAAGCACCCTTAGAGCCTATTTTAGGGTGCTATCGAGGCAAGCACCCAAACAAATGGGTGCTTTTTTTTTCAATCGACCATTTATGGGTGTTGAAGGGTGTTGCAAAGGGTGCTTTCTCGTAAAAGCACCCTTTTTACCCCCTTTTGGGTGTAAAATTTTTTACTGTGCATGGCGCACATAGCGCAAAATGAACATTTGCTTCCGAGCATCCGCTTCAAATCAAGAAAGTGACCCCCTTTACCTCCCTCCACAAAAAAAAAACAAATTCTACCTACACTTTCGCTTTCCTGTGTCATGCTTTTGCCGACGTCTTCTACAGAGCAGTGCTGCAGAAACGTGATACATTTACTGAGTCATTGCGATTTTTTATCATATTGAATCGGTCTGCTAAGAGCTCATTCGCATTGCAAACAAAGAATATTACGGACTTCCTCAACCCAGGAAGAAACTACGAACTAAAGGGGACCATGTGTGTATGAGAAGTAGCGCTGGTGTTCACTTATGCTTCCAGATGTTCCCATTTGTATGTTTCCGTGTATGTTTCATTTGTGCGTGGAGTTGTGTATATGTTGTGTGCCGCTTAGGTTACCCCCCTAACATTTGCGTGTATTACCATGTAGAATTAACGCAGGCCTCCACGATTGTCTACTGATACACGGCGGACCATTTCGGAGGCGAAGGACCACCAGTTCTGATTTCGAGGAGCTCCACTGAGGGTTCTGTTCGGATCAGGAAAAGGCGGATTGCTGTAAACTTTTCGAACGTTTAGTTATGTTTTCCTTGTGGATAGCATGGATGAATGAATCTCATAATGCGTATAACGTCCCATAAAGAAAAAATGGCTTCACCCTGTGTCGCAAAGTCAGTCATCACATTTTACTGACAAGCATCTTCAAAAGCATCTTTAAAATTTTCAGCAAGTTCGTACTAATACTTCTCGTTAAATAAGTATTTGGAGTATAATCCTCATTTTCTTTATTAGTGTTTCGGGAAACATAAATTTTGGATTTAAAAAATTTTTATTGTGTGCTCCGGCAGCAAAGACACATTTATTAAAACTTTTTATTGGGAAGTGGCGGCAGAGGTGACGTCAGCTACTTTTTTTGCAGTTTTGGTACGGATAACGCGTTGCCTTTTTCTTTTGAGCTAATGTAATGTGGTAACGTGCTCTTTTTTCTCTTAGAGTAATGAGTAACGTGTTTAGTTACTTTTTTTTCATAACGCGTTCAACACTGCTTTATATGCATGCGCGAGTCTGTGCACTCCTCCACACCTGCGTGTGTGTTGTGCTTGCACGCGGGCTGTGATCACTCCATCTGTTAATCCACTTTCTATTCGTGAGGTGCGTTTGCAGAGGTCTCGTGTCATCGGTGAATTCCTTCAGGAAGCTTCTACAACGGGTCAAAAGTTATGGTCGCATTTTTTAGAAACCGTTACAACGGCTGCGGCGGCTGCATTTCCGATGGAGGCGGAAATGTTGTCAGCCCGTGTGCTGAGATTTGGGTGCACGTTAAAGAACCCCAGGTGGTCGAAATTTCCGGAGCCCTCCACTACGGCGTCTCTCATAATCATATAGTGGTTTTGGGACGTTAAACCCCACATATCAATCAATCAAACCCTTACAACTTTTGGCGCTGAACATTTTGCTCAGCTTTTCAAGTGATTCATCAAGGTCAAGTGTGCGAAGCACCGTCAACGTACAAAAAAGCACCTATCGTGCAAATTAGGCATTAAATTCACATAAGGTCATGATGCATACCCCAGTGACACATGCCCCTCGTGTGGACACACGGCGACACTCACACACATGCTTCGGTAGTGTAGAAACACTCCTCCCGACTCTACCTCAAACAAGTGGGAGAGGTCCCTTAGGAGCTCACTTGTCGCCGATCAGCAATGGGCCATTCAGCAGGCCCACGAAGCGGCCGCCAGGTGCTCCCTGTCGGTCCCTACGTGGGAGACGCCCGCTACGCGCTAAGCGCGTCCTGCAGGACTGAAATAAATTTTTTTCACTCCATTAATTCCTTATGGAAATGGAAATTACTCTACCTTCATATTCTTTGAAAACAGGGCAGACTGCCCCCCATAATATATATATATATATATATATATATATATATATATATATAAGGGAAAGAAGTGTATACCTAAGGGCTCGTTTTTCCGTGTATTAACACAATATTAATGAGATCTAACAGACAGTAATGCCAAGGAATGTACAGGGGAAGTTATTAGAACCAATGGAATGTAAATAAGAAGAAAGAAAAGTGGATTGAAAAATAACCAGCCGTGAGCAAGAATCCAACCTACGACCTTCGAATAACGCGTTCGATGCTCTAACCACTGAGCTACCACAGCGGCCTTCCCTCCTTCCACTTTTTTGGGTTTATATGTGAATTTAGAAGTAGGAGTGACAGTCAGCGCCGTCTATAAGCCAAGCGACGAGTGTGAAAGCACTGTTTTATGCGCATGTTTGGCGTCACGTAGCACGTGAACTTATTATGAGCGGGCAGGTGATTAATAGTCCCTCGTATACAACCTGAAAACACACCAAGCCTGCCAGTACGAGACCCTCGTTCAACGAAATAAGGGAAAGAAATGTATACCTAAGGGCTCCTTTTTCCGTGTATTAACACAATATTAATGAGATCTAACGGACAGTAATGCCAAGGACTGTACAGGGGAAGTTATTAGAATCAATGGAATGTAAATAAGAAGAAAGAAAAGTGGATGAAAAAATAACCAGCCGTGAGCAGGATTCGAACCTACGACCTTCGAATAACGCGTTCGATGCTCTAACCACTGAGCTACCACAGCGGCCTTCGTCCATCCACTTTTTTGGGTTTATATGTGAATTTAGAAGTAGGAGTGACAGTCAGCGCCGTCTACAAGCCAAGCGACGAGTGTGAAAGCACTGTTTTATGCGCATGTTTGGCGTCACGTAGCACGTGAACTTATTATGAGCGGGCAGGTGATTAATAGTCCCTCGTATACAACCTGAACACACACCAAGCCTGCCAGTACGAGACCCTCGTTCAATAAAATAGTGTATACCTAAGAGCTCGTTTTTCCGAGTATTAACACAATATTAATGAGATCTAACGGACAGTAATGCCAAGGACTGTACAGGGGAAGTTATTAGAATCAATGGAATGCAAATAAGAAGAAAGAAAAGTGGATGAAAAAATAACCAGCCGTGAGCAGGATTCGAACCTACGACCTTCGAATAACGCGTTCGATGCTCTAACCACTGAGCTACCACAGCGGCCTTCGTCCATCCACTTTTTTGGGTTTATATGTGAATTTAGAAGTAGGAGTGACAGTCAGCGCCGTCTATAAGCCAAGCGACGAGTGTGAAAGCACTGTTTTTATGCGCATGTTTGGCGTCACGTAGCACGTGAACTTATTATGAGCGGGCAGGTGATTAATAGTCCCTCGTATACAACCTGAACACACACCAAGCCTGCCAGTACGAGACCCTCGTTCAACGAAATAAGGGAAAGAAGTGTATACCTAAGGGCTCGTTTTTCCGTGTATTAACACAATAATAATGAGATCTAACAGACAGTAATGCCAAGGAATGTACAGCGGAAATTATTAGAACCAATGGAATGTAAATAAGAAGAAAGAAAAGTGAATGACAAAATAACCAGCCGTGAGCAGGAATCGAACCTTCAATATATATATATATATATATATATATATATATATATATATATATATATATATATATATATATATATATATATATATATATATATATATATATATATATAGAGAGAGAGAGAGAGAGAGAGAGAGAAATCCATAAGAAAAGTATAAAGAATGTATAATGTATAAAGGAAGAAAACATATAAAGAAAGTACAGTGGGTGAAAAGATAGCTTGCCATGGGCAGGAACCGAACCTGCGACCTTCGAATAACACGTTCCATGCTCTACCACTGAGCTACCACGGCAGCTATCCTCCCAGCCACTTTATTGGGTTTATATATGAATTTAAACGTGGGAGTGTCAGTCACTGCCACCAGTAGCTATGGTGGCGAGTGTAGCACACTCTTTTGAGCCTGTTTGGCGTCACGTAGCACGTGAACTCATTACGAGCGGGAAGCTGACCAAAATAGTCCCTCGTATACAACCTAAAGGAACCAAGTCTGCCAGTATGAGACCTTCGTTAATGAATTAAGGAAAGAAGTGTATACTTAAGGGCTCGTTTTCCAGTGTTTCACACGATATTATTGAGATCTAACAGAAAATAATGCCAAGGAAGGTATAGGAAAAGATATTAGACCGAATTTTAATGTAAATGTGAAGAAAGAAAAGTGTTTGAAAAGATAACTTGCCATGGGCAGGAACCGAACCTGCGACCTTCGAATAACGCGTTCCATGCTCTACCACTAAGCTACCACGGCAGCTATCGCCCCAGCCAATTTTATGATATTTATGATGGTACCTAAACGAAACAGTGATCTTCCATTTATACACTCACTTAACTTTCTTTTTGAACGAAAGCTTTCGCTGTAAAAATACAACTTACCGCTCCTTAGAGGTACATTTCTTTGATGTCTCATCACTTGCTTTTGTTGCACGTAGTGTTTCACACCTTGCGTATGAAGGCCCCTCCGAACAGTGAGCAGTGGTCTGGAAAAATACGCTGCTTTAACTGAACTCATAAATGCACCTGTGGACTTCATTGACAGCAGCCTCACTACGCCCACTGCGGCAGTGAAAAGGCCATGGGTGCCGCACCTGGCCCGTGGCTGCCACCCCATACCCCTGAGTATTTTTACATCGCATACTGACCCCAAAAAGACACTCTACTACATCTGCCTTCCTGCCGCCCCCCTCCCTTTAGATGAAGTGGTGCGTGCCCAACTCCCGAAAACGATTTCTGCCTCCGCCCTTGTCAATGCATGCTCGGCAAAGCTCCTACGTTTACTCAAGAACATATCAGAACGTAGAAGCTCACAGTGACGGTTCATGTTATGGCTGGCTCTGTTCATGAAGAGCAAAAAAAAAAAAAAAAAAAAAAAGTGACCACTTTAGAAGGAGTAAATTGCATCGTACACGCAGCAGGAAGCAGATGATTGATTGATTGATATGTGTGGTTTAAAGTCCCAAAACCACCATATGATTATCAGAGACACCGTAGTGGAGGCCCCGGAAATTTCGACCACCTGGGGTTCTTTAACGTGCACCTAAATCTGAGCACATGGGCCTACAACATTTTGCCTCCATCAGAAATGCAGCCGCCGCAGCCGGGATTCGAACCCACGATCTGCGGGTCAGCAGCCGAGTACCTTAGCCACTAGACCACCACGGCGGGGCAGAAAGCAAATGATGTGCTGTTAAAAAAAAAGAGAGAGCGAACCAGCCAGTGCAAGTCACCTTGCATTTATGCTAGACAAGACTTCAAAGTTTGTTGTTTATGATGATGGGTATGTACAGGAAATGGCTGAAGCAATAACTACGAATATTCAGGAACGCTTGCACTGTCGAGAAAACAGGAGAATCGAAGCTTGGGTGCTCGACATGCTTCTTTCTTTCTTTCCTTCTTTCTTTCTTTCTTTCTTTCTTTCTTTCTTTCTTTCTTTCTTTCTTTCCTTCTTTCTTTCTTTCTTTCTTTCTTTCTTTTTTTACATTGCATTTTGTAAGGTTGACTGCTTGACTTTCATCCAGGCATCAGATCTTCATCTTGATGCTTAGCAGCGCAACGCTACAGTAGCGCCAGGTAACAGCGATGGCCATGCCTACATATTCAGCAACAATTATATGTGAGAACCTTAAATGACCAGTCACTTTGATAAAATAACAGATTGCCACATCAGAAACAGCGTATAGACGATAAGCCTGATAAGAGTAACAGTGCGTACAAACACGCATGTGACCGGCGCTCCTCCGAAAGCAGCATTTTTAACCCTCGCGGGCGCCGCCTTTTTTTTTTTTTTGCGCACAACCCCTTCAGAGTTCTGCGAGTTATAACAAGCTTCGCTTGAATATTTTCGTGCTGCCGATTATGAATAAAGGCATCTTAAGCGGGGCTAAATCCGGCCACGAAGACACTAAAAGACTCGGCCTTGAAAAACTCTAAAACCGTTGTTTTATTCTTTAGCAAAAATCTTCTGATTAATTCTGCCTATTTCCAAATATCGTCCTTTCACGCCGCTTCGAAAAAACCATCCTCTAAGTTCGTAATGAACCGATAGAAAAACTTTTTGTCGCGTATTGTTGTTCATCAAAGACACAACTTCTATGGTTTAACTAAACTTTGTTATGGGATCTGGTGAGTGGCGCTTTCATAAACGAAACAGAATCTTCTTTAAGCATAGGGCTCCTGGGAATCTTTGCCTCATATAGAAAGGAGGCCGTCGATCTTTTCTTATAATCAAGCCCTTAAAAACAGTGAGATAAATAGGTGAATGTTAGCCTGTTTCTACATGAGCAGGATTTTAATCATGAAAGTGCGATACAGGGTCTCGGACATAAACTTTCTTCTGGTTCTGTGCTCGCTTTATTTGTGATCCGCATGTGTTTGTATGTGTGTGCATATATATATATATATATATATATATATATATATATATATATATATATATATATATATATATATATACATATAAATATATATATATATATATATATATATATATATATATATATATATATATATATATATATATATATATATATATATATATATATATATATATGTGTGTATGTGTGTGTGTGTACAAGTACATATGTAATGATATTGGCGTGGTGTGGTGAGGTTGAACCAGGCTAACTCCTTCTACCTTGGCCACTTATCAATTCCGATGTTCGTTTTCTTCTGGTTTGGCCCAAACCACCTTGGATCTCCAAGACGTATACAAGCAGAAAACATATGAAAGGAAAATCGCTTCCCACGCTCTTGTTGCTGAAGAGTTGTGATGGAGAACTCCAAGCTTTCGGCAAGCTTTCATGGGTAGACGTGAATACGAAAGGACAAGTGAAAAAAAAAAAACTAAGTGTAGGCTTTCCTCTAATTTTGCATTCTTATTTTTTTCTTGAATCAGAAACACATACTGCTTTCTTTCATCAAATTGCATCACCTCTCTTGATTTTTCTCTGCTTATTGGCGATTCCCCCCACCGAATTCTCTCCGATAAGTGTGCGTAGCGTGGGGTTGACTATGAGGAATGATGTCCCCAAGTAATTTTTATGACACTTTGATGAGTTTGCGTCTTCACGTGTAGAACAAAGTGTCACGTGTGAACTCACTGGCGCTCATCAAACTAACCGTTGCGTTCCTAGTGCTCTGACAAAGTCAGTGCACTAGTGCTTGCAGCAAACACATGCGTGGGACTTCGGTTCATTGACTATAGGCTAGTTTTATTACCCATGCGTCTTGATGTTCGTTATCCTTGAAATAGTGTAGGCCCGTGTGCTCAGATTTCGGTGCACGTTAAAGAACTCCAGGTGGTCGAAATTTCCGGAGTCCTCCACTACGGCGTCTCTCATAATCATATGGTGGTTTTGGGACGTTAAACCCCACATATCGATCAATCAATTATCCTCGAAATAAAACTGCAAATGTGAAAATGCATTCTGTTTCTCTGCATCCGCGGTGCATTATTTGTGGCACGCAGCCACAGTGAACACATTGGCCACGCTTTCCGAGCTCTTGTTGCTTGTAGATTCCAGTGCACAAGAACTGGTTTTGGAACTAGGCTGATTGAAAGGGCAAACTCAGAACAATTAAGGCGCTTGTGTCCCCGGCAGCCCGTCTTTATAGCAAAGTGGCATCAAGTGATCGTGATGTCGTAGCACATGTCGGCTGCAGAGCCCGTGTCTCCAGTGGTGGGCCTCGTGCACACTAGCACTAAAGAAATACAGAAAGTGGAAATGCAGTGGCAAGTTATCCTATTGGGACCACATGCATGCCATTATTGCTGTGAACTTGATTTAACACGAAATAAAAATGCGAAAGACTAAAGGATATATATTACCAGCGTCCAGCGAAATGCGAACAGTGGTAAGTATTAAAATCGTAAAGTGCACACCCTCTGGTCATCACCATTGGTAAGCAAGCGTCAGCCCTATTTGGCATCACTGCGCGTGACCACGGTGACGGCTGGATTGGGCACACTAAACCGTTGCTAATGCATGCCACTGTGCGCTATTCATTTGAGGCCAACAGTACTAATTTCTCTTGACAATTCTCGTAATGGTCACAAATGCAGTCCAGCCACGATTTGCCAAGAGCTATTCGTCCTGATATCCACCTGAATCATTTTGTTTTGTTTTATTTCTTCTGCACAATAACAGCACCCGGGTGTAGTCTGACTCCTGTGATGTTTACATGTTTATACGAGCGAGCTAGCGACTCTGCGTTGTATTTCACACGTGTTCTGCCGCTCTGATGCAGCAAACTATGGGTCGTCGGTGGTTTTGATCTCGTGTTACATTTCTTCTCACTGGTACCCTCCCACCTGCTCTTCGGATGCGTGACGCGTTCCAGGGGCAAACTGAGTAGCTCTGCATGGCTCTGCTTTCACTGCTCTGCCACGACTATTTTCACAGCACGGTGCCTCTGATCGTGTTCTCGAAAATAAAATCACCAATAATAACAACAACAAAAAACGCGAGAACCTAAAAAGCATTCGGCACTAGGACGCCTCGCGTAACTCGATGAACAAGACGCAGCCACTTCGTTCGCAGAAAGAGCTGCTGCCGCTTTGAGAGAATGAGGGCTCAATGCAGACTCACAGAAATGCAATATTGCTTCCATGTTGGTTCGCTGCGAGGTTCAAAGTCTGCAACCACATCTATCGCCGCAATTGTGAAAGCCATGGCTTCACTGCCGCGCGGCCAAGAAGCGGCCAATCGCACGCGTGGGAACGTGTCATGGCACTTTATAATTCACTGTGATCGATCAGATCCGTGACGATCTACGTTCAGCACTGAGTCTGAGGCGAGAGAAATTGAGTACTTGGTCTCCACTTTATCTCCTCTGTTAACTTATCTTGGCACACCCACCAAAAACCGCACGCATTCTTCAATGCTCCTGTTCCTTTCACGTCAACTTCATGTTTCTCATTAGAGTATCTTTAAGGTCTGTGCATAACGAGCGCCCAAGCAGGACAGTTACACCGCAAAAGATCTATGGACTCATGTTTTACCCACCACCTCAAGGGGGGGGGGGGGGTCACAAATATTTACTTCATTGTTTCCCTGCAGTGACACGGTAAGCTACAATGGCATTTTATTTTCTGATAATAGAGCTAAAGTTTTGTGTTTGATGTCTCGTGTGAACGGGTTATAGTGGCAACATGAGATGGTATCATTGTCATATGGCCGATATAGACTCCTGATTGGGCACAAAACACATATAAAAGAGGCTACGTTTCAAATTCTCAACACTGTCATTTCAAATACATTTTTCTGCTCTCAAATATAGGTGATGTCTGAAGGCAATTTGGCAAGATTCTCGCAACATAAAAGTACCTTCAAATGACTGAAATATGGACGACTATTCTGAAATATTGAACTTGTTTTGCGGCTGCGTATCAAAACATGCGGACCACAGAAGTTTTCTCAAGAAAAAAATGCTCTAGACCATTCATGTCTGCTTATCTCATGACCGCACCTATTAGGGAAAAAAACTGGGAAAAAACACGCCCGGCCTGCGCGGAAGGCGCAGCAAAGTCACAGTGAAAGCTAGAAGAGCGGCCTTTCAGAGCCTTTTGAAAACACTCATTGGGTAACTACAGCAAGCACACTTTATTGATAACCACTGGGACATTATTAATACACTTTTGAGTGGCAGGCCAGCACTCGCTAAGCTATTTTTGAACACTTTTCTGAGAAGCGTGGTATCTGCTGAGCATTTGCAAGGAATGTCATGACAATTGTTCATGCAATGGCTGACGACGATGAGAAATTATGGCTGGAGTCGGTATGTACCACAGTTGAGAGGGGAACAAGAACAAGCTTTTGTAATGGCTTGGAGCATTGGACGGCCCACTTGTTACGCTAATCACGTTGTGCGACGACTGCTTGTTTTTTCACTGTTTTAAACGCCTTATAAGTCGTATGAACTCGATTGCTTTCCCGACATCAAGCCTGCCTAAGGCAAGTTTGCCAAAAAGTCACAAGCACCAGCGTAGCTCAGGGATTGAATACTGGGATGTCACCTAGCGGACACAGGTTCGAACCGCACTCTGTCTATAGTGCCGGTTTTTTTTTTAATTTTGCGCGATGTGGTTACGGACACCGGCGGCGGCGGACACCTGCACGTGACACGAATTTAGATCGCTGTAAAAAATATAAATTGGCAGATCCCACGTACAGTGGGAATCGATGTTATGCGAAGCACTAATCAGGAAGGTTCATATGTCACTTTAAAATCAGCGCAAAGTTACGAGATGGACGTAAATTATGCCGTAGATCACTTCCATGTGATGATTTTCATGTTTAGACGTGTCATTTTGTTTTATCGTCTTCTCGCAACACGTAATAGCAAATTTGGTACATGTGAAGCTAGCGAAACGGCCGCGAGGACGCTATGAGTGCAGTATGTAGTCTTGTTTTATGTGACATGCATGTCATGATTATTATGTTTCGACGTGTCATTTACGTTCGTCGTCCGTTCGCGTCACGTAATACCAAGTTTTGTATGTGCGAAGCTAGTGAAACTACCGCGAGTGCATGAGCATGACATGTAATCATGTTCTTACATGGCATCCATGGTTAGGGACTTTCACTTGTGTTCACCTAGCAGTCATGGCATACCATACCTGTTTTGCAGTATGTCATGAGGACTAATCCATCACAAGAGCAGCAACACCATGAAATGCAAATTATAACATTCATGGCATATGTCATCATTTTCATGTTATGATAAGTCAATTATGCTCGTCATACAGTCACGTTATGCCATACCTATTTTGGTATCGATATCATTATCGAAACGGCCAGGAGAGCTCAAAGTTATAGGCGGCATGATAGATAGATAGATAGATAGATAGATAGATAGATAGATAGATAGATAGATAGATAGATAGATAGATAGATAGATAGATAGATAGATAGATAGATAGATAGATAGATAGATAGATAGATAGATAGATAGATAGATAGATAGATAGATAGATAGATAGATAGATAGATAGATAGATAGATAGATAGATAGATAGATAGATAGATAGATAGATAGATAGATAGATAGATAGATAGATAGATAGATAGATAGATAGATAGATAGATAGATAGATAGATAGATAGATAGATAGATAGATAGATAGATAGATAGATAGATAGATAGATACGTTTAAAGACGCCGAAGTTCACTAAAAATGCTTCACATTTAAATGTGTGTTGAAGGCCGTGGTTCACTAGCGAGAGGTCTGATGGCAGACTGTTTGAGATTCCTGGCCTAGGGCAGCCGAGGGCGGAAATGTGTGAACGGAGGAGAGCTACAGCTCTATTCGTAATACGCGTGCATGATGTCATATGTCAAATACGAAGAACGTGTTTTTTACAGCCGATTTTCATCATCTGAATCAGCACTGGAGTCGCAGAAGGCATTATAATATATGCGACAGCAGGATTTGCCCGACCAATTTTTTAAAGAAACATTAGCGTCGATAAAAAACAGTAGGCATAGTTTGGATATTTGATGTACGTAATAAATAGTTTGGAACAATACTTTTTATGGTGATGCAGCCAAAAACAATAAGAGTCATTTACATGTCAACTTCATCGTTCTATTTAGTGTGGGCGTATGTAATTTTTGAACTTGGCATTATTCGTGTAAACCGAGAAAACAATTGACATAAAAGCTCCATTTTTTTCTGTGCAATTTTATCTAACCATGTGGACATTTTGTGTGTTGTACGATGCGCGGACGTGACAGGCTGATTTAGTCCACCGTGGTGAACAATCATTCAATCAAGAGATCGCTCATTCGCTTGCCCAAAACAGCCAATTGGCTTTTTGTGCAACCAAAACAATAATATTATTAAAAATAACAAGAGTCACTGTCATTACAATCTTGAGGGGCGTGGAAATATAGTTGCCATGAGCGCCGTCTTATCTAGTTATGCCTCCGCCTATGGCGGCTACAGAGCATAATGGGAAACCTGAGCGCCGGCGGATTTTGGTGTGCTCGCGGAAGCGTGGGCTTACCTCGCTTCCCGCAGCGCCCGGGTGTTCAAATGCATCGTCGCGCAAATATTGCGCTCAATAACCCGGTTTCAATTTGCACTCACGGAAAAGGCACAACCCAGAGCAACATGAAGCCGGCAAAAAGTGAATATCCTTGACTGATTATTGGCCCGGGAAAATTCTCGCGTACCCGCGAAAATTCCCATTGAATTGGAAACTTTACTTTGCTTTCGTGGCGAGACCCCTGCGCTTCGTTAATTGTATTTCACGTAGCGGTATCTTTCCTCGTTTTCGTTTTGTCAACAGGACTGTACAGTTTCGTTATTAGTATCTTATGTTGGGTACTATCACTCGTGATATGCTTCCACGTGATACGCAGTGCAAGACCATGGCACTTCGCGCATGATGATCAATGTTAAGATGCCCTCGTTATAAATGGGTTCGAGTCGCACTATATGCGGCATATACTTGAATACTAATTGTCCGTTTCAAATGCTGGGTGTGATAAACTCTGCCCTTAGGACAAAGACAAGCTACCAGCAGTTCCATAGTGTGGGCATCAAGCGAGTGCGTCGAGTGCGGAGGTTGCATAATTACGGCACAGTGTCGTACTACATAAACTGAGAATGCTGGGCATAGTATCTGGACCCACAATGTTTAAGCCGAAAAAATGTTGATGAGTAACGCTGTGCAAGGCTGTTCGTGGTGAGTCTATGACTTTAAAAGCAATGGTGAAAGCCTCATTCAGTGTGAGAAAGGTACAGAAGGCCGCAGCAGCGCATACATCAGCTTTTAATGTGAGAGAAACCGACGGTGAGAGCCACTTTTGTGTCGATAATAATGAAACTACAACTAGCACTATTCGCCTTCACACAGGCAGCGAAAAAAAAAGAGATGCGCGAAGCCAAATTAGGCGAGGCCTCTAGGTATATGGTGAACGACAAGCAGACCTCTTTGAACATATTCATGCAGTAAACACTATGTAACAGGCAATAAGAACTCGCAGGGCTTCTTATGCATTCACCGAAGACGACTTGAAAGCAAAAGTCGTGTTTTTCGTTTCCTTTAGTCAATTTATGGGTTCTTTCCACACCCTGCGAAAGTTTTCCGTACCTCAAATGGCTTTGCACTGGTTCTATGAGCGGAGGAACTGCAAACTTTTAGCACGTCACCTGTTTTGCTTGGCCTCCGTGATTGGTGGGCCGATAACAGAGGCAGTGTAAAGCAACGATGTCGTCTGATGACAAGATCATGAAACCATCGTGAGGACCTAACACATTTTCCTGATCCGTGATGCCACGATGACGTCCTATGGTGAAACCATCACACCATGATTTTTGCATCACTCTTGTTGGCACCGCCGCCGCCGCGGGACACCAAAGCTACCGACGGTAATTTATTCATTTTCATGCTATAACCCTAAATGCTTCATCAAACAAACGTGAAACTTGCCCGTTTGCGTTGCGCGTCGGCGGCGTCCAGTGATCAGAAAAAGCAAGACGTGATGACGACAACATATGCGGCGTCAGACATCGCCAAAATTGTGGCGTCATTAAAGCGTCACGTGATCACGTCATCGCATGACATTCGAGATTGGTTAAAGGTGGTCTGATTAAGGAGGCAATGCAAAATCAGTTTCACACTGCCTAAGATTGCGGACGCAGAGCGAACCTAATTCGGTGCAGCAAGTTTTCGAAAGGTGGTGTGAATGGTGGCGGGCATGGGCGTCGGCAGGGGGGTGCAAAAGGGGCACTGTAACCCTTCTAGTCACACCAGCACTTGCCTACATCCAAGCGACAGCAGCCATGATGCAAGACGGTTTGCACCCACGACAAAAACCTGCTGACACTCGTGGACAGGCGGTGTACGATTACTACATCCACTAAGAAGAAAATATGGTCTTCACCATCGAATCTTCTTAGATGGATAGATGAGACCCTGTGAGTTTTTCATTAGGTATCTGACCCCCGTATTCTAGAACGTCCTTTCACTCAACGCTTCACCTTCACTTGAGAAAGCCGATGTGAGCGCCGTCTCTAGGCACGGAAAGTCACTTCATATCAGCGATAATCTGCTGCGATTGTTGAGTAGTGAAGCGTCATTTTTGAGCCGAGCTGTGACGCAGTGCTCAACTCTGTCAAGTGAAGGGTGAAAGTCGAGTCGAGGAGCGTTTGTGTATACGACGGGGGTAAGGCTCTCGCCTTAATATATTCGCGCAGTTGATTGCATGGTATTCAGGTGTAAAATCCCATCCCCGTAATCATAGTGAGTGAGAACACAAGCATCTTAACAAATGCCAAACTTAGCTGTAGCATCACAACAATAGAAGTCCTGAAGTATAGCACCAAGAACCGAACGAAACGTCCGGTGACTTTCACGTATTATCACACCCAAGAACCGATCAAGTGTGCCCACCGCTTTCCTTCTTCTTCAGCATGTTCAGTGATGATTACGGTTATACACGGTGAACTGCACAGTCTAGTTTGCGTGCATGAAAGTCAGAGTGGTCAGACGTAGCGGTTTCTTCACAACAGCAGAACCTTACACCAGTGAAAACCACTCGCGGCGCGCGTTGAAAGCAGGCGAAAGCGGGAAAGTATCGTCGGCTCAGCCCGCCGGTGCTCTGCTCTCTCATAATGCCCCGGCTCCGATCCACCAGGGGAAGGCACGACGCTGCGATTTCTGGAAAGGTAGAGTAACTGTATATGGTCCCTATACGGGACTAGAGTAGCATATAGGTCCACCACCTTGCCTTGCTATGAACCTAAGCTATGCGGCAAAGTCGCCCTCTGTTTTTGCAGGCGACACCCATGCCGTGGATTTTTTTTTAATTTATATTTTTTGACGTGTTGCATATTGACATACTTGCCCCGCCGCAGTGGTCTAGTGGCTAAGGTACTCGGCTGCTGACCCGCAGGTCGCGGGTTCGATTCCCGGCTGCGGCGGCTGCATTTCCGATGGAGGCGGAAATGTTGTAGGCCCGTGTACTCAGATTTGGGTGCACGCTAAAGAACCCCAGGTGGTCAAAATTTCCGGAGTCCTCCACTACGGCGTCTCTCATAAATAAATGGTGGTTTTGGGACGTTAAACCCCACAAATCAATCCATCAATCAATCAATCATATTGACATACTTGGCTTGTGTGCACGCACGTTTGCAGTGCTTGAAGGCCACTTTTCTGCCCGATTGCCAACAAAGTGCAACGTCAGAGCTGACTGAATAGCGTGGTAAAAAAAAACGACGTTCTTGCTGAGCTTGTGGCGAAAAGTGCAGAGCGAACATTATCAACTTCTTTTGTCTTGCGACGTTCTCATTTCACAAATTTCTGAAATTTTTCACCGGATAACTAGAGGGGACATTCAGTATTCGCGTTACGCTGATGAGATGCGACGTTCGTTGACCTTGACAGTACATGAATTTACCCGATTAGTCTGGGTGAATGAAGATGAAGGGTTATGAAAAGTTATGCCTTAGTCTTTTGAAGTTCATAATGGCACACTCTTTGCAAAATGCGCGTTTTGTGACACATGGTTGTTCTTGGACTGTTATAAAACAGTTTATTTCACTTGTAAACGCAAATTCTTACTCGATATGTAGCCTACATAAAGTCAATTTAGAGTATGTCCAAGTTTCGGTGCAACTTTGCGGTAGAGTACTGGATTTCCGCGCAAAAGACTCGAATTTGA
This sequence comes from Rhipicephalus microplus, assembly GCF_043290135.1. Classification (NCBI taxonomy): domain Eukaryota; kingdom Metazoa; phylum Arthropoda; class Arachnida; order Ixodida; family Ixodidae; genus Rhipicephalus; species Rhipicephalus microplus. The sequence continues at coordinate 237,456,559 of NC_134710.1, forward strand.
TTTCCACATGTGACACGTATGTTTTTAGGTTAGTTTTTCTTTTTTTTTAATTTCGTGCGACAGTGATCACGGACACCCGCGGCGGCAAACAACTACGGTGCCGGAATCAGACCTTGTGATCTCAAGGGCTGTTGCTGTGAAATTCAGCGCATTCGACAACCACGCCCTTTTAGTTACTTCAGTGGCGAATAAATATATTTCCTTTTCATGAAGATGGGTAATCAGGCTCCGTTCGAACAGATATGAATGCGCAACAAAGAACAGTGCAGTTCTTGTTTAGCATGTACACTACAAACCACGGAGCACTCGGCAGCTGGTAAAACTGGCAAAACGTCTTTTACCAGCTTACCCGGTCATTGTAACATTCCGATGGTTGTCATGGTAGAACTGCAGACCTGGTGTACACATAGAGCTGATCCACAGTCAGGGCACGCATCCGTGAACCGCGTTCAGAAAATGTGCGAAGACAAGCCGTATTCGCCTTGAACTGGACTGGCGATGATTCGCGCCAATGCCGCGGCAGCGTCGGCACACACAAAATTGGCCATAGCGTCAGCTCCTCTGCAATGCAAGGTTGCTGGTGGCGCAGGCGGCGTTGGAAAACAGTTGCGCTACTCTTGTCCCGTAGGAACTATATACAGTTACTCTATGGAAAGGCAAAGGGGTTTTATGGATAGGTGAAGCTAGTAAAGTCCCTGAATGAAATAAAATAAAAGTAACAAAACTCCTCTGTCCTCCTCCTGCGCCAGCATTCACTCTCTCTTCTTTCGAACATGGCTCCACCTACACGGTGCATAGCTATCAGACGCACTCCACGCCGCGTCCGACGCTGTTTCCGCGAAGCGCTCGCGCTCGTAAGCTGGTGTTTCAAAGAGACGTTTTCCATTGAGGCTATTGTTGACTGCCGAAACACAACAAGAGGACATTGACGGGCAGGCAGACAGAAAGACAGAAAATTTTTATTAGAAAGTGCGTTGGATCCCCTCAGATCCATGGACCATCGCGCGGTCCCACGCCACGTCAACACGGCCACGCATGCCTCTCACCGCAATGACACCAGCAGCCTTAGTCACTGCAGCAATCTGCAACGCCGGGTGAAAGAGCAACAAATTGTTGTTGTGCTTGGTGTCTTAATTTACGGCAGTGAAAAATACCGCGCGCCATGGCGGTCTTTATCGAACTGCTGATGGCTGCGGATATCTATCGGCGGGAGGACGCGAAGAGAAAAAATGCTTTCACGAAGCATTTTTTTCTCAATCTTTCTGAATTTTTCTGAATCTGAATTTTTCTAGTTAAGTAACGTGGCAATTACACACCACCACCTATATTTGAAAACGTACACCGTAGTTTCCGCGCACAAAAAACAAAAACAAATGTTGGATGTGGAGCCCGCTGGCGTTGCCATGGAACGAGCCTTGCAAGGAAGGCAACAACTGCCGTCACCTACCGGTTCCCTCGCAACGAGTTTAGATTCCTCCAGGCAGAATAAGCTTCACCATGGGGCTTCGCGTCACTGCCACAAAGCCCGCCTGTGCCCTGTTTATAAATTGGTAAATGGCCGGCTGCCACTGGGGATCGAACCTCGCACCTCCTGCAGCTGAAGCGCACGCGTGCCTGCAATGCCACCGCTACAATAGTGCCGTTATCTAAAAAGCAAGTCTCTTACACCTTGGTTGACAGAAAGCAGATGCGTTAGAAAACAAATTCAAGGAACTGCCGCAGGCGAGCGCTGCAAATAAACAGGAAACGAATTTGCGGCACTTAAAAGGACGAAAACCTAATGATGTTAGTCAATAAGGGCGGTTTAATGTCCCAAAACCACCATATGATTATGAGAGACGCCGCCGTGGAGGGCTCCGGAAATTTTGACCACCTGGGGTTCTTTAACGTGCACCAAAATCTGAGCACATGGGCTTACAGCCTTTTCACCTCCATCGAAAATGCAGCCGCCACAGCCGGGTTCCGATACCGCGACCTGCGGGTTAGAAGCCGAGTACCTTAGCCACTAGACCACCGCGACGAGACGAACGATGTTAGCGGAGTGCGAAGAGACACTCGCGTACCTCGCAGAGCCGACATGGTGGGAAATCCCAGCTGATTCTATGAGCACAAGTCTAGCCACTCAAGTCTGAGCGCAGATGTCACCGTGGCGCATCTCGCTCCTCAGACGTAATCCAAAGGGTGTTTGCCGTCAGTTTAAGGCATGCTGCAATCTGAAGAGCACCAAACAGTAACCGCCAACGCAAAACTGAAACAACGCCGCAAAAGTGGGAGCACCAATCAGTCAGCTTAACTCTTGCCTCTTCAGAAACACAAACAAAATTTTAAAAAAAGATTACCAAAATTTTATGGCCGCATTGCCCAAGCGGCCAGTGGATCTGCAAGAAGGCACGAACGCATTCCACTAGCATGCGAAGTGGGAAATGAGGGCTTCTGCAGCAAGCCTCCTCCTCTCAATTTTAGTCCTTTCTCTCTATTAGGCAACCTCACCAGTGACGTAATGAAAGAAATTTTCTGATTGTGACTTATTTCTAGTAGGATCCCCGGAACCGCCAGTGGTAAAAGCAGCGCTTTCGCTGCCGAGAGCGAATACATGGGAGGTAAAGGAAGTTTCCGCCCCCTGATTATACTGTGGAATACTTAAAGAACCTATGCATTGTGCCACCTGTCTTTCAAGCTCTTCCTCAAAAAACAAGCAGCCATGGTGGATGCCCTCGGTGCTGGGCGATGTGACTCTCCCGACTACAGCGCCAAGTATCTCACGTACAGTGTGCTTGCCATGCAGAATGGCTGTATTTTACACACTGAGCTGGTGCAAATCGGAGAGGTAAACTTGCAGTGCTACTAGTATACTTTTCAAGTGCTAACAAGAAACCTCTAGCTACACTTTTGTTCATAGTCACTCAAAGTCCCCTACAATGTCTCCATGGAAAAGCAAAGGCTTGCTAAGTGCCTGACTCCTGTGGAGAATCTAGGCATCCACATACGCTCGTTGACAACAAGTACCATATGTTTGTGCGAAATTTGCAAATGAATCTAAGAAATTTCAGAAACATTAAGTCAATAAATGTATATCTTTATTTGAAATCATTAAATTATTGTTTTAAGAAGGAATGTTGGATGCAAAGGCTGGAGGGGAGTTTTATCACTCTTGCAGAAAGCATTGTGTGGGCCCATGACAGCAGGTCCAAGGGACTTATGTCACAAAACGAGCGCTCAAAAAAGGGCGCGCCGCCAAACTCTCGAGACGAAGCGCCAGAGAGACGCCTTGAGGTCAACGATAAAGAAGAAAACAAGCATCCAAAGACTCCCCGGGCGTGCGTCTCTCTCCCTCAGAAGCGTAGGTTCGCCGACGAACCTCCTCACATCGGCGGCCGAGCAAGCCCTGGAAGGTTCTCGATGGAACGGGGCGTGGTGTTGCAGGGTTGTGTCATCTGTCGCGGACGGCCCTCGAACCGTCTCGCGCTTTCCCCAGCCTTCGCTGCGTATCAGGCCGACGAAACGATGAGAATTTTGTGGAATCTAGCGCGAAGGGTATTTAAGCGAGCAGCAGAGATGGGAGATAGAGGAGAAGAAGAAAGTATGCGCCAGAGTGCGTAGGGTGTTTCGCTGTGTAGTCGGCGAAGGTTTTGTCCTCAGTGACAAAGCAGCAGAAGAAGGAATTTCACGCCAGAGTGCGTAGGGTGTTCCGCCTTGTCGGCGAAGCCTTTTGTCCTCAGTGACAAAGAAGGAGAAGAGGATTTCAACCTGAGGGGTGAAGACTCGAGCTACAGGCAAGAGTGTGTGTCTACCACTATCGAGCGAAGACGCGTGGCAATAGCTGCGCGTGGGAAGCCGATGTGTCACCGGCGAAGACGTTTGGTGCTTGGAGAGCGGCCAATTCAAGACACGAGGTGTCCTGGAAGCGAAACTTCGGGGGCAGTGGAACGACAACAGCACTGCACTTTGAGTGAGTGATTCTCGGAAGAGTATCATTTAGACTTTTTTGTTCCAAGGACATTGAACTGAATAAGTTTTCCAGCTCTTTAGTTTTTAAGTGTCTTGGTTGTTCGAGGCATGCGACGGCATTGTTGTGTGTATTGTTCTTTGTGTCCGTTGTTTCGAGTGTGACTGAATGTACAGTATAGTACGTTGTTTGATTGGTGACATATCGTATTCAACTATTGTCGAGTGTGCATATTTGAGTATCGTTTCGATCTGTCATAATTGATAATATAATTTTCTTTTGTTTATTAACTCTCGGCTCTGACTTGTTCCTAGGGCCACAGCCAGCGTCCGCTGGCGCACCAAATAGGACCACTTCTAAATTGTCCACGCTTTCGTGGTGCTGTTCGGGGGGCCGAAACTTCGGCCCTTCGGATTAGCCCGGCGATCGCCTCCCTAATTAACGGGGCCTGTGACAATTAATCTGGCGTCCGCGACAGGACCTTTTTGGTGCAGAGTGTGTCCAAAGTAGTGAGAAAGAGCCTCGATTTGTTGATAGTGCTATCGGAACGATTTTGTGTGTTGCTCAGTGTTCTCGTTAACGAGTGCAGGGGAGTGTTCTGATAGACTGATTTAGGCAGATACTTTTTACACGCGGCAAGACTTCATTTGCGAGACACAATAGATCTCGAAAAGTTAGTAGCTCTTGGTGAGAAGATGGGTCTTTCTTGCGCCGAACTACGGAAGTGGGTAAGCCAGAAGGAGAAAGACGCGGTGGAGAGAGAAACGTTGGCAGCTGAAAGGGCGAGAGAAGAAAGAGAAGCAAAGGAGTAACAACAGAAAGAAGAAAGAGAAGCAAAGGAGTGACAACTGAAAGAAGAAAGAGAGGCAAAGGAGGGACAGCTGAAAGAAGAAAGAGAAGCGGAGATGGCTAGAAGGTAACGGCAGTGGCAGCACGAGATGGAACTCGAGCGGCTCCGTTTGCAACAGCGAAGTGAAACTCCGGTCCAAGCTAGAGTTGAAAGCAGCGAATGGGAGGAACATGGCTTCTGCTTGAACCCAAGCAAGCTGCTCGTAGCGTTTGATGAAAGGAAGGACGACCACTGATGCGTACCTTCACAGATTTGAGACGATTGCGAGGAGCCAGAATTGGCCGGAACGTCAATGGGCAACTGCTTTGAGTACCTGCTTGAGTGGTGAAGCGCTCAGTATGTACGGTAGGCTGACGCCGACCGCTGCAGCCAACTATGCAAAGGTGAAAGCTGCTTTACTGAAGCAATTTAGATTTACTGTGGAAAGATTCCGGGACAGATGTCGGACAGGAAAGCCAGCTGATGGTTTGACGGCTAGGCAGTATGCCACCCAACTTTGCTAATATTTCGATAGATAGATTGAATTTTCAGGGACAGCGCAGAAGTACGATGAGCTTAGAGAGCTCCTTATTAGAGAGCAATTTCTCACCACTTGCCACCCAAGCCTGTCACTGTACTTGAAAGAGAGGAGAGCAAAGTCACCTGAAGATATGCTTGAATTAGCTAATCAATTCTCGGAAGCTCAAGGTGGCACTAATTTGGCCAAGGTTAAGAAGGAGTGTCCCGAAGATTCGAAGAAATCGGTACCCGAACAAAAAAAAGCATGCACCGGAGAGCATTCCGCGATGTTTTCTGTGTAACCGAGAGAGTCACCGCGCTAACAGCTGTCGAACTAACTTCACGAGCCCTACGGTTGTGAAATCTTTCAAGTGTGGTCAGACTGGGCACAAAGCAGACGCATGTCGTAACGGAGTGAGTCAAACTCACCAGGTATCCTGTGTGCAAGCAGCACCGAAATCCGATGGCGATGCCATCACCGACGGATTCGTAGAGATGAAAAACGGGGAGAAACTTCCTATTGTGAGTGCTGTAATGACAAAACAGCCAACCGGTGTTACGAAGGAAATGCCAACGCTGCCTGGAAAAATTGCGGGCAAGAAGATTACGGTGTTAAGAGATACCAGTAGCTCCACTGTTATTGTGCGGAGAAATTTGGTACGGGAAAGTGAGTTAACAGACAAAACGAAACCAGTTTGCCTAATTGACCGTACGATTCGGATGCTTCACGAAGCCGAAATTGAGGTTGAAACCCCGTACTTCAGCGGAAAAGTTACTGCTCTATGCATGACGACCCCCCTGTATGACCTCGTCATCGGAAACATCGACGGGGCGTGAGGGCCGAATAATCCAGAACGTTTGGGAGAAGACCCTAAGATAGAGCCCTCACCAACCCAGCGACCACGAGATACAGTGGAGGTGCATCCCGTGACAAATCTCACTCGAGCCCAAGGTGAAGCCGCGGTGCAAGAGACAGTGAATGAGGAGATGATCGTGTTGAATGAGTTCACTTGCTGGGCAGCTGGACTTACATCGGCACGACCTCAACCGAGCGACAGTGTAAAGGTGACGGAGTCGGTCAGCCAGGCCCAATGTCGCGACATGAACAAGCGGGTGAATAACCGAACAGGATCGGTTGAACGTTATCACCCGTTAACAGTGTCGGAAGTGACAACGATGGCTGAGATGCCGCCTCAGATACCGTCGTTGGAAAAGGCTCACCGAAAAAGAAAGAGGAAAAACAAGTAAAGATGGAGCGAGCACCACAAGAAAGGACACAAGCGCCGCTCAAGGTACACAGGATAGGTGCTGAGGTTGAATCGGAATGTGTTTGGCAGTGCTAAGTGCAACATGTTGTGTTAATATTTTTGCTATCCTGTGTCACAATTGTATGTCGAGTGAGTCAAAGTGTTTGTTGCGGTGATGCGATATATAGGATTGTGCAATTGTAAAGAAAGAACTTTGTACTTTTCAATTGTTTGGAATATTTGATGGAGTGCTGTACTCATGTACCTGTGGTTATATTTCATGTGCTGTGAGATTGACTTACTATGTGCAATTGTATGGAGTGTTCTATTTTGAATGTGATGCGCCATGAGCGATGGACAATGTTACAGCCTTTACGTTTGTGGTGACTGTTCACACTCGTTCGTGTGGTTTTGATTATTATGAGAGAATATTCTTAAAGTGGGGGGCAGTGTCACAAAAGGAGCGCTCAAAAAAGGGCGCACCGCAAAACTCTTGCGACGAAGCACCAAAGAGACGCCTCGAGGTCAACGATAAAGAAGAAAACAAGCATCCAAAGACTCCCCGGGCGCGCGTCTCTCTCCCTCAGAAGCGTAGGTTCGCCGACGAACCTCCTCACATCGGTGGCCGAGCATGCCCTGGAAGGTTCTCGATGGAAAGGGGCGTGGTGTTGCAGGGTTGCGTCATCTTTCGCGGACGGCCCTCGAACCGTCTCGCGCTTTCCCCAGCCTTCGCTGCGTATCGGGCCGAAGAAACGATAAGAATTTTCTGGAATCTAGCCCGAAGGGTATTTAAGCGAGCAGCAGAGATGGGAGATAGAGGAGAAGAATAAAGTATGCGCCAGAGTGCGTAGGGTGTTCCGCCGTGTAGTCGGCGAAGGTTTTGTCCTCAGTGACAAAGCAGCGGAAGAAGGAATTTCACGCCAGAGTGCGTAGGGTGTTCCGCCTTGTCGGCGAAGCCTTTTGTTCTCAGTGACAAAGAAGGAGAAGAAGAGGATTTCCACCTGAGGGGTGAAGACTCGAGCTACAGGCAAGAGTGTGTGTCTACCGCTATCGAGCGAAGACGCGTGGCAACAGCTGCGTGTGCAAACCGACGTGTTTCCGGCGAAGAAGTTTGAAGCTTGGAGAGTGGCCAATTGAAGACGCGAGGCTTCCTGGAAGAGAAACTTTGGGGGCAGCGGAACGACGGCAACGCTGGACTTGGAGGGAGTGATTCTCGGAAGAGTATCATTAAGACTTTTGTTCCAAGGACTTTGACTCAATCAGTTTTCGAACTCCTTAGTCTTTAAGTGTCTTGGTTGTTCAATGCATGCGACTGCGTTGTAGTGCGTATTGTTGTTTGTGTCCGTTGTTTAGAGTGGGGCTGATTTTACTGTATAGTACGCTGTTTCATTGGTGACATGTCGTATTCATCTATTGTCGAGTGTGCATATTTGAGTATCATTTCGATCTGCCATAACTGAGAATATAACTTTGTTTTGTATATCAACTCTCGCCTCTGACTTGTTCTTTGGGCCACAGCCGGCGTCCGCTGGCGCGCCAAATAGGACCACTTCTAAATTGTCCACGCTTTCGTGGTGCGGTTCGGGGGGCCAAAACTTCAGCCCTTGGGATTAGCCCGCCGATCGCCTCCCTAATTAACGGGACCTGTGACAACTTAATAGGCATAACTTTTCCCAGATCGACATCCTAGTGTCAAGCTATACTGCCGCAAGCACAAAGCAAATGTGCCACACTGTTATGATGTTTGGCACGTTGGTAAAAGTAAGCATGTACACTGTTTATAAAGTTAGTGTGGCACATGTACAGTAATTTGACCCACTCTGATAAATTATCTAAAAAGAGTAATATTTACACATGAGTGACATCTTAAAAACTGGCTTTTTAACTTGTAATCATGGCCGCTAGACGCACTTGTAACTTGCAAGTTTCCTCTGGCATGCATAATGTAATTACAATATTGAAAACAACCAGCAATAACATACTAGCTTATAAGAAATCCTGGGACTATTGTAACTTTGAAGAAACTTGTACCAAAAATTTGCTGAAACATTTGTATTTCATTCTTCATAAATGTAGCGAAAAAACAGGTGCAGACAATATTAAGAAACTCATGCACAGTACGAGCACTTGTCCTATGTATGTGTTCCTTATGTCTGCATCTGTTTTTTTTCTACGAATATGAACACAAGTGCCTCAAAAGAACTAGCCCCCATCACCACTTTGGCTGCTCAACCATGTTTTCACATTACAAGCAAGTGCGTCCCCAAATACTTTCAGTAGAGACATTACTCTCAGGAAAACTTTCCTATTTTACAGTTCACTATAACAAATGAAGCTGACACCAAAATTTCTGTCATCTGAGCTCTGTTATGCTATCACATTAAAAGCAAGTCCCTATACTGTACATGAAAATCTGATGCCTGGCAGTATAGTTTAAATAAGGTAAATGTTCTGGCATGTAATCTGAGGGTTGTAGGTTTGGTTACTGCAGGTATAAAGCGGTCTTTTTGTCTTTGTTTTTTTTCACACCTATGCCTCAATTACTACTACAGTACCAATAAAAGCGCACAATTACACTCTATACATTCCTTAGTTTCTGTATCAGATAGTTTTCAATAATTTCATATAAGGAGGCTTGAAAGGGACCCTCTACTTTTTGTAATGTCACCACTGCAGAGGAGCTTTCAGCTGGTGCAGCTAGTAATAACAGTTCAAAAAAGGCGTGCGCATCTGGCAAGGAGTAATGGCTTTTTATTGAACAGATGCGCTTCTAGCAAACTGTGGCACTTCAGATGACAAGCAATGACAAGGTAGTAGTTAAAAAAAGATTCTTCTGAACAAGCGTGCAATAATTATATGCTAAAAGCAGAGCCTGAAGGGAAATATGATTGCCCCGCCGCGGTGGTCTAGTGGCTAAGGTACTTGGCTGCTGACCCGCAGGTCGCGGGTTCGATTCCCGGCTGCGGTGGCTGCATTTCCGATGGAGGCGGAAATGTTGTAGGCCCGTGTACTCAGATTTGGGTGCACGTTAAAGAACCCCAGGTGGTCAAAATTTTCGGAGCCCTCCACTACGGCGTCTCTCATAATCAAATGGTGGTTTTTGGACGTTAAACCCCACAAATCAATCAATCATCAAATCAGGGAAATATGATTGTAACCATGTCACAGCATGCGTGCTTTTCATCTTAGTGGTCATGACCAGCTGCACCAGATAACTTTTTTTATTGTCACATGAACTCCTCCCGCCCCAAATGTGGATTTATATCATTCATATGGTAGGTTGACTTAACATCATGTAAATGTGGTAATTAATTTTATCTTGTAATGTGTCCTTGCATGATAGTAACTTTGTTTCTCTTCACCATGCAGGCTATGTTAAGAGCTGTTGGAACATGCCATGGATCTCCGTGAACTCTCATCATATAAGGCGAGCTTTACAAGCAATTAGGAAGCAAAGCGATGGCATATATCCCTCACCTATGAATGGCCATCTAAGGAGGAGCTCATTTCTCAGAAGCACACACGCTTTCCCCCATCATCGACCTTGAATCAGTGACAGGCATTTATTCTGATGATGTTGGTTTGGGTTCAATTCCCCAAAACAGTGACGCAATAATAATGAGGTACGCTATAGTGAAGGGTGCCAAGAATTTCGGTCACACGATGTTCTTCAACATGCACCTAAATCTAAGTACAAGGTCTCAACCATTTTTGCCTCCACTGAAACTGCAGCCGCCACGGCCGCGATTTGATACAGCGTCATCGGGTTATCAGTTCACTACCACGACAACTAGACCACCATGGCGGGTAGTCGCCAATACTTAGCACAGCATCAAAAGTTTACCCTCAAACTGGCATCAAATCTATTTTCACGTGAGTGTGTTCTGGCTGGCAGCACACAGACCGTCACTGTGTGAATCGAGCGAGAGAGCTTCACTGGATTGAAGCAATGTCGAAAGCTCAGTGAAACAGAGAAAATGCAACAGTAGAGACGACACAGCTGAAGGCTTCTCACACTGGTGAATGGTGCAACGTCAAAAGTACGGTTAAGCAGAGAGAATGCAACCATAGTGAGGACGCAGCTGAAGTCTTCTGACACAAGTGCGATGGAACAAACCTTCTTGGCAGTTTAGAAACCATGCAACTATGACTGATATGTGGAAAGTGCTGTCAAATGTTATTTTAACGCGTGTGCTATACGCTGGCAGCACACAGAGAGCCACTTGGTGAATCAAGCGAGAGATCCACATTTGACTTCCTGGTAATCAGGCAACGATGCAGCCATAATTGCTTTTTGTGAAGTGCGTGAAATGTTATTTTTACATGTGTGCTACGGCTAGAAGCACACAAAAGCCACCGTGTGAATCGAGCAAGAGAGCTACATCGCTCCCATCGAAAAGTTGTTGTCGGTGTATGCTATCGTCCTCCTGCATCATCCCCGTCCTTTATAAACGAACTGCACGACGCTAACAACATTGTTAAGTCTCACTACCCGTCGGTTCTTTTGCTTCTAATAGGCGAATTTAATATTCCAAACATTTCCTGGGCAACTGAACCACCTACCATAAGCCCCTTTTCCACATTCGCAAATGATTTCTTAAATTTGTGCTCTGTTTTTTCCTTGTCACAATTAGTAAAGCAACCTACCAGAACTACTGCGTCGGTAGCTAACACACTAGACCTTGTGCTTTCGTCCCACTCCGATTTTGTTTCGAACATTACCCATCTGCCAGGTTTAAGCGATCATACTCTGCTATCGTTCAACATCAACGCATCCTGTCCCAAGCATGTAGAAACGGTGAAAACAATTCATGACTACGGTAAAGCCGATTTTGTCTCCATTAATAATGAACTTTGCACATTTCTTGATAGTTTCCTCTCCACGTTTGATAGTCGTAGTGTTCAAACTAACTGGGAAGTTTTTGGGGATAAGGTGAAAAAACTAACAAATAAACACATTCCTGCTCGCACTATCACATCCAACCAAAATGCACCATGGTTCAATATACAGATTAAGCGTATTCTAAACAAAAAGCATCGTATTTACAAGGCCGCGAAAAAATCCTCCTGCATCTTTCGATGGGACGATCACAAAAAAAGCATCCAAGTGTACACCACCGCACTAAAAATGCGAAATATTGCTATTTTAACACCACGCATCCGAATATGTTACTAACTGATCCTAAGAAATTTTGGCGCGTTATTAACCCCGAAGATAGCAAAATGTTAACCTTGATTGACAGTGCTGGAAAAACCGTTCCCCGCCATTTGTGTGCAGAAGCCCTTAATGATGCCTTTTCTAGAAATTTCTCAGCAATTACAGACGCCCCTGTTCCAACCACCCCCCATTGTGACTACCCACCCATGCCTCCTATTATTATTGACTACGTTGGTGTTGGAAATGTAATCAAGTCCTTAAAGCCGTCCTCGTCTCCTGGGTGTAATACGATCAGTCTTAAATTTTTGAAAAACACCAGCTCTTATTGTTCAATCATACTAACGAAGATATTCGAACAATCGCTTCATGAAGGCAGTCTCCCCGTCGACATTAAGATTGGAAAGATAACTGCACTGTTTAAAACTGGTAACAAACATTCACCGTCTAACTACCAGCCTATCTCGCTAACCAGCATACCTTGTAAAATACTAGAACACATATTATATTCCAAACTGGCAGGTTTTCTCGAATCCAACTTGTTTTTTCCAAGTGTCAACACGGTTTCAGAAAAAACTATTCATGCGAGACTCAACTTGCATCTTTAACACACGGATTAAACATCATTCTTTATCAATCATCCATCGCTGATTGCGTGTTTCTAGACTTTTCCAAAGCTTTCGATAAAGTATGTCACAAGTTGTTACTTCACAAACTACAAAATCTTAATCTTGATTCGAAACTTTTATTTTGGCTTGAATGTTTTCTTTCTAACCACGCTCAGTTTGTTTTAGCTAACGATAACGTCTCACCCCGAACGAACGTCTCTTATGGAGTCTCTCAAGGATCTGTCCTGGCTCCCCTGCTTTTTCTTATTTACAGTAACGACTTACCTATATCTGTTACTTCTCACATTCACTTGTTTGCCGATGACTGCGTCCTCTTTTGTGAAATATCTAATGACAATGACCTATTAATCCTTCAATCCGATCTTAAGGCTATTTCTGTGTGGTGTAAAACATGGGTAATGGAACTCAACACTAACAAATGCAAGTTCCTTCGCGTATCTAGAATTAACCGGATATTGCCCACTTACTATCTGAACGATGCTCCACTGGAATCTGTCAGCACTTGCAAATATCTCGGAATACATATTACTACCGACCTCACTTGGTCCGTGCATACCACGTACGTAATTAATAACGCTAATCACATGCTCGGCTACGTACTTCGAAATTTCTCACAGGCTCCTTCAACACTAAAACTAACTCTCTACAAGACGCTTATCCGCTCCAAACTGGAGTATGCTGCATCAGTTTGGGATCCTAACCAATAAAATCTAATACACTCACTTGAAATGGATCAAAATAACTCTGTTCATTTTATACTCTCTAACTACAACCGGACTGCCAGCATAAGCACTATGAAATCCAGCCTCGAATTACCTTCCTTATCATCTCGTAGGAAAATCCTTCGCCTCTGTCTTTTCCATAAGCTCTTCTATCACAGCCAGCTACGAAACGAACTCATTCTGCCTCCTCGGTACATTTCAGCTCGCATAAATCACGTCCATAAAGTCGGCTTGCCGTCCTGCAGAACTAACTCCTTTCCCAGTCATTCATACCGCGTACATCACAGGAATGGAACCACCTACCCGCACTGACGGCAACAATCTCGGACCACCAACTTTTTAAAACTGCTTTAGCTAACATTGTATAACGTGTAACACTGAAGTACATTGCATTTTCCTGGTTTTGTTGTGTTTATACCTTTTTTGCTCTGTTTTATATTATGTTTGTAACTAGTGTAACCCACTCCCCTCTCTAATGCCTCTGGCCCTGAGGGTACCTAAATAAATAAATAAATAAATAAATAAATAAATCTTATTTTGGCGTCTGTGTGCTACGGGAGGCAGCCCAAACAGAGCTAGATCTACTTGAGATGACATTACAAGTTTGACAGAATGACTAGATGGACGTATGTGAGAAATGCCCCTCGTTTCTTGTTTGAGTGAGTCTTCTGTTTGGCAGTTGCTTTTGTTTGGCAACTGTGCACCTATTTTTTAACTGTTGACTAATAAAATTGTCTGCGATTATCATCACAAGCGATGCGATAAGCAAGCCCTACATATTATTTCCTTGAAAAATCATTCACGAAGCACAACTATTTTGGAGCGAGAGATTGCGTAACAAGTCCATTAGAAAAAACAAACCTGTGCAAAACAGATCAACCTGAAAGGACATGAATCCGGAAATCATTTATGCACGGATATCATTTATGCGTAGCTGAAAGCACGGACAGCTTGCACTTTAATTTTAAGGTAAGATACAAAAGCTTTCACGTGCGCACAGAAGTATATCGGAAGCCCACGTAGTCGGCTGACGGGAACTGCTTTCGGGTGGCGGTAACTACGCACGCAGGTAATACAACTGTGTTGCGTCGCCTAAGCCTCTGCCGAATCCATCGCGTGAAGGAGCGGATCGCTAGAAAGCGATATTTCCTGGAAGAAGGCATAAGATGACGTTGCTGGAACTGCAACTTCAGCAGTCGCACTTACATTCTCAAAAATCGGTCTAAGTTATCGTTATTGTGGACACCACACAAACACCGCGAAATAAAAGACAATGACGAAATTGTTTCTACGCTTGTAATTATGCAGCACAACGTACAAGTTACACGCGCGACACCGCATTTGCGGACGAGAACGAACAAGTATCGAACAAAAAGGGCTAATTGAATAATTTACACTTACCCGTGATCGTTGACATCGTCATGGAAGTTCGGTGAGTCAGGTGGTGGCGGATCAGTGCTGTCATCCTCGGCACGAAGCGCAGAATCGCGAAACGGTGTGTCGCTGTATGGTTCAAAAACCATTTCATCGCTCACTCGGCGCAAACGCTCATCGATTCCGGGGTCCATGGTGAGCAGTTGTCCAAAGGGCCGTGAAACAAAACACAGGCTGCTCGCGTTGAGCGCACAAACAGATGATCACCCAGCTGACCCAGCCGTGGTCAAGCACCTGACTACCGGTGGCTCTGCCCTGTCTTTGACTTACCGGAAGCAGACGACACAACGTCACGCACGCGTTCTGCCACGTCACGCACGCGTTCTGCCACGTCACATCATGACGCAAGCTCCGTGAAGGCGAAGCTTACCCCGAGCACTCGAAGGAAAAGTTGAGGGTGGAAGGCGGAGCAGAGGAGGAGAGCACCTTTTCAGTACTCGTAGCTCCGTTAATAAGGGGTGTTTCGATTGAATTATGGCGGCAATGATTTGCTCCAGTAGTGGTCTAATCAAAACCGCAATGTGAAAAAACCGTTTCAGGGACCCTTTAAGTTAATGTTATTATTTTTATTCGACGATATGAGCTAGTGCTTTTTAGCAAGGACCTTCTCTGGAACGACTTTGAAAGGTGTGGAAAATTACAGCTTTGCCATTTGGAAAATCAATTGTGTGGCTTTACAAGCCGGTGCATGACGATTACAAGGCACGCCATAAAATGAGACTATATATGTTTGTAACCATAGGTCAGCAAACTAAAGGCCTCCCTTGTTAAATATGCTTTTTTTCGCATTTGACTCACTAGGACCCGGACTAACCAAAATTTTGCTTAAGCGAACTCACTCGAACTCGGACTCGCCACTGTAAAACTCAGCCGGACTCACTCCGACTCTGACTCACGCCTTAATCTGAGTCTTTCAATTCTTTTGATGAACACATCAGTGAGTTTGCTGACCTGTAATCGGAACACACCTCTCGTTTAAGTCACGTGTTGATGAAAACCTTTTGTTTGCGTTACAATGGCAAAATATGGAAAAATGAGGAAGGCTGGAAGGGTGGTCGCTATGCCCACATGATGATAATAGCGATGATATTTACCAATTTACGTAAAAAGAAAACAACAAAAACGCGAATGCAGGGTAAGAACCAGCGAAAACAAATGTTGTTATTTTCTGTTTTGGACTTGGTTGGATCGATCTTGTTTCTCAGCAGCGCCCAAGTTTTGGCAGACCCTAGCGTGCCCTTGAGCGAGTCACAGAATTCCTTCCAGATTTGCTTCGAGGGGTTTTGCGCGTATTTCTCTGCTTCGGCCGTTAAGGCCGAAGCAGAACAGTGCAATGGTCGAGCTGGCAGAAAAACTGAATCCTATAGATGGCGTCTGGTATGCAATGTACGCTAATGACATCACCATATGGATGACAGAGGACTCGCCGGAATTCAAACACTGCCTACGACGCATAACAACTAACCTACAACGAGCACAGAGAGGCGCAGCTTGCCTCTCACAAGACTAGACTACAGCGCACTACGACACTACGAGCCCTCCTCCAGAGATTAGGCTACCAAGATAGTATACGAAAACTTTACCGTGTGGTAGACATACCGAATGAGATCAGTTCTACATTCAAGGTCACTCCTATTTCAAAGCGCTGGCACCCCACGAATACCAGGGTATATTGTGTGGTATACCCACAGTATACCACACGACATAGGGATGCCAAAATATAACGGCAGTACCCGTCATACACAACACCACACCGGAACAGTGGGAGGCTGCGCTGTCCAGCCGGGAAGTGGACGACCAGATCTGGCTGGTTGAACGCGCCAGACGGGCAGCAATGGCCGCAGGAGTCCTGCACTAAGAACCCACCCACAACAATTCTGCAGAACAGCGCTTGGCATAACAGCTGCAGAGCTAAATAAAGTTTATTCTCTCTCTCTTTTCTCAAGATACAAGGTGTAAGGTATCAAACTAGTGATAGTTTTAAAAGAAGCCCAGCAACATTTTTTAGCATGGTCAAAAACGCTCCTGATCGGTAGAGAAGCTCCCGACAACACGCGAGCCAAATATTATAGCACAACACGTGGCCTGGAATTCACAAAAAATTATCGAAATCAGCTAAGAATTGCTTTCTCTTCTCTCGACAAATCCCGCAGTGTTCCCAAAAATCACACGTAAATTTCCCATCTATCAGCCATTGGCTGATTTGAAGATTACGCGCTCTCTCATTACAGAGATTGCTGCGGGAGGCCGCTACTTGTCCACACGTGCGCGCACGATCACACTGAAAAAGCAGCGCATTCGAAGAAAAAAAGAGAAAAGTGCTCTAGGTTACGAGGCGCATGTGACGCTTTTCTGTGGCCCTGCCATTCCTCCCTGCTTAGCTTCCAACGCTGTCGTTGGGACGAGAGAAGAGAGAAT
This sequence comes from Rhipicephalus microplus, assembly GCF_043290135.1. NCBI lineage: Eukaryota > Metazoa > Arthropoda > Arachnida > Ixodida > Ixodidae > Rhipicephalus > Rhipicephalus microplus. The sequence continues at coordinate 237,473,458 of NC_134710.1, forward strand.
GCAATTGCAGCAGGCGACAAACTTTTGTAACTCCACACACACTCGACGGATCCCTAAAATTTTTGTTGCTTAGAATTCATGAGCCAATAAGCTATTATAGCTATAAAGAGGTTTATTTGGCGAACCTAACGGGCAGGTGCAAGATTCGAGATAGCGACAGGATGAGGAAAATGGTGGAGCTCGAGCGCCGATCTCGTGGTGCCATACTCTGCCATGATGCTTGTTGTTCCCTGGTGTTGTCATCATTCCTTCGTTATAATTGCCCCCGTCGAGAAAGATGAAGTCATCCTGGTGATCTAACAGGTGCGAACGAGCGGATTGAAGTACGGCTTCAAGCGGTCCACATGAACGATATCGTGTCCACGCCGACGATGGTCACCGAGTGGCGTAAGTGGTTCGATGGCGTAATTGGCGGACGATGTGCGCTCTACCACGCGGTATGGACCATAGTAATTAGAAAGTAGCTTGGTAGACAAAGCAGGTGCACAGGGTGGTACATACAGCCATGCAAGGGTTCCAGGGGCGAACTTTGCGGCAGGAGGGTGGTCGTCATCACGGGCCTTTTTCTGGCGTTGCAGGTCAGCCGTAGTAAACTGCTTCGCTAGTTGGCGACATTCTTCGGCGTAACGGGTGGCTTCGGACATGGTCGTGCACTCAGATGCATCTGGTGCGTATGGTAGCAAAGTGTCGATTGTGTGCGATGGTTCACGTCCGTATAGAAGGAAGAATGGGGGAAAACCGGTGGTCACTTGGGTAGCCGTGTTGTACGCGTATAGGTCGCAAACGGAAGAACCAGGTCCCAGTTCGTTTGGTCAGATGCCACATGCGTCGCGAGAATGTCACCCAGGGTCCGATTAAACCACTCAGTCAGGCCATTCGTCTGAGGGTGGTAAGCAGTTCTCATCCGGTGTACAATATGGCACTGACGGAGAAGTGCTTAGATTACGTCGGATAGAAATACACGGCCCCGGTCACTGAGGAGCTCGCGAGGAGGGCCGTGACGCAACACAAATCGATGGAGGATGAAATATGTGACGTTCTGAGCGGTCGCCGTCGGAAGAGGAGCTGTTTCGGCTAACCGTGTCAGGTGATCTACAGCAACTATAGCCCACCGGTTACCTGCTGTGGTCAATGGCAGTGGCACATAAAGGTCAATTCCGACGCGATCGAATAGGTGGTCGGGGCACGCAAGCGGCTGTAGTGGAGCTGCTCCTAGATGCGGTGGCTGTTTCCGTCACTGACACTCGTGGAAGCCGCGAATAAACTGTCGAACAAAAGTAAACATCCCACACCAGTAGTACCGCTCCCTTACACGTTCGTAGGTCTTCAAGCACTGGCGTGAGCGCTTTGTGGGTCGGAGTGAAATGAAGCACAGATTGTAGAGCGCAGCTTTCGGGGAATAACAAGCAGCCACTTCCTGACGTCTGGTGAGTAATTGCGCCGGTACAAGAGGCCATCTCGAATAGTGAAGTGCGAAGCCTGGCGTTGCATTGCTCGAGTTGTTGGACGTGCCGGTACCCCAGATAAAACGTCCAGAAGCGAAGTTATCCATAGATCGTCGCACTGTGCAGAGGACATTGTGTCGATGTCAAGAGCTGACAGCGCGTGTTCTATAGAAGATATAGAGGCAGCCTCAGTGGACAGTGGTGATCGCGAGAGCCCATCAGCATCGGCATGTTGGCGGCCGGAACGGTACACGACGCGGATTTCATACTCTTGAAGTCGCCGAGCCCAACGAGCAAGGCGACCTGATGGATTCTTCAGTGATGACAACCAACATCAGGCATGATGTTCTGTAACTACAGCAAACGTGCGGCCATATAAGTATGGTCGAAACTTGACAATCGCGGAAAGCATGGCTAAGCACTTTTTTTCGGTAACACTGTAGTTTACCTCGGGCTTGTTGAGCGTTCTGCTGGCGTAGGCGACGACATACTCAGGGGATCCAGGCTTGCGTTGAGTGAGAACTGCACCGAGACTGACACCGCTGGCGTCTGTATGGATCTCAGTTGCAGCCGTGAGATCATAGTGGCGCAATATAGGCGGCGATGTCAGGAGACCGTGAAGAGTGGTAAATGCGTGATCACACTCGGAAGACAATAACGAGATGTCATTGGAACTCCTTTAAAGTTGGGTCAAAGGGGCAATTATGGGGGCAAAGTTGCGCACAAACCGACTAAATTAGGAGCACAATCCTACGAAGCTGCGTAAGTGTTTTAAAGTTGTCGGTTTGGGGAATTCAGCGACAGTGCGTAGTTCAACCGGGTCGGGAAGAACGCCATTATTTGATACGACGTGACCGAGAATGGTGAGCTTCCGAGCAGCGCAGCGGCATTTCTTGAGATTCAGTTGGAGCTGCACATTCTCCAGACACGTGAGGACATGTTTCAGACGTTCAAGATGTGTTGCGAAATCGGGTGCAAAGACGACGATATCGTCAAGGTAGCAGAGGCATATGTTCTATTTCAAACCCCGCAGAACCGAATCCATCATGCGCTCGAATGTGGCACATTGCAGAGGCCGAAGGGCATGACATTTAATTCATATAGCCCGTCCGGTGTCACGAAGGCTGTTTTTGGACGATCGGCATCTGCTAAGGGCACCTGCCAATACCCCGAACGCAAATATAACGACGAAAAAAACTCGGCACCTTGTAAGCGATCAAGGGCATCATCAATCCTGGGCAAAGGGTATACGTCTTTGCGAGTGATCTTATTTAAGCGCCTGTAATAAACACAGAAGCGAATTGTACCATCCTTCTTCTTAACAAGAACGACAGGTGATGCCCATAGACTTTGGGAAGGTCGGATAACGTCGCGCTTGAGCATATCATCAACCTGTTCGGTGATAACCCGACGTTCTGCGGCGGAAACACAGTATGGTCGCTGTCGTACTGGCGCGTTGGAACCTGTGTCGATGCAGTGAAAAAAAATTGGGAGTTCGGCCAAGTAAGGTTGAGCAACGTCAAAGGATTCACGGAACTGGTAGAGCAGCTGAAGAAGCTCAGAGCGTTCAGATGGCGATAGTCCGTCAGCGATTGATGAATCGAAAAGCTCGGAACGTGGTACATTGTAAAGGTTGAGGGCACTGATGGCGTCGTGGTCACCGGAACAATCTGGCGGCATGGTAAAAAATGTCCCTTATCAGTGGCATCCACGTGTCCAAGAGATTCACCTTGAAACAGTTCGACGGAATACGGAAGGGTATTGATGAGTCAAGGAGCACTGTTTCCTTCAGAAATGGAGAGGGTTGAATAAGGCAGAAGAAGTGATCTTCGACTAAGGAGGAGGCTTGATGGTTCAAAGAATGCAGCTTCGTCCCTAATGCCATCACAGATCACGGGGAGCAACACAGCTGCTGTCGGAGGAATTTCAGTGCCTTCTTTGACGACGAGTTTGTGTACGGCGGGCTGAATGCGGCAGGTTGGTTGGTCGTGAAACGGGAAGAGTTGAAGTTCCGATCTTGCACAATCAATAACGGCGTGGTTACGCGATAAAAAATCCCATCCAAGTATTATGTCGTGTGAGCATGACGAAAGGACAATAAACTAAACAGTTTAGTGGTCCTTCGCGATGATCAGTCGGACAGTACATGCGGCTACAGGCTGAACCGGGTCCCCATTCGCTATTTTCAAGGACATCATATCAAGAGGTGTAGTCACTTTTCGGAGCTTGCGGCATAGTTTAGCGTCCATCACGTAAACGGCAGCACCGGTATCCACTAGAGCATATGCTCGAGTACCTTCTACAAAAACTTCGACAATATTCGACGGCAATGTCCGAGGACTTGAGCATTTCGACAGCGCAGTTCTTGCCTCCTGAACTGTGGAAGTTAGTTTCTTTCGTGTTCAGGAGCTGGCCGACGACGCATGGATGACAGGTAGCGACGACGGGGTGAAGGTGAGCGACCAGACATAGTACGCGGACATTCCCGTGAAGACGAGCTTGACTGAGGATCTAAATTTCCCAGACGAGATAAAGAAAGGTCCATGAAGCTGTTCTGTGTCCGGGTGTCTGTGTATCCCGGCACGTGACGACGGCAGTATCGGGTGATATGGTCAGGACCGCCGCACGCAAAATAGATTGGCCGGTTATCGCGCGTCCTCCAACTATTGGCGACGAGGGGAGCAGCCCATGCGGCGGACGGGTGAGTTGAGGCTGTGGTAGCAATGGGAGGAACCCAGGCGGTAGACGGCTGAGTCGGGGCTGAGTTATGCGGCAGTCCCTGGAACGGCGGGGGCTGTTGTAGCTGCTGCTGCTTTAGTGCCTCAGCGTAAGTAAGAGGCGCGGTGACGGGGGGCTGCTGCAAGGGCACCGGCATAGCCTCGGAAATCTTCTCCTGGACCACATGTCGGAGCATGGGAGCCAATGGTGGTGGGAGTCGCATTAGCTGTTGCGGCGAGAGCTCCTGGCGTTGAGCAAAAGGCAGCAGAGAAAGCTTCCGAGCCACTTCCTCTCACACGATGTCTTTTATTTGTACGAGAAGGTTTGTCTGGTCAATCATGATGTCTAGTGTGGTCACTGGTTGGATTCTCGGGAATGAGCGTCGCGCCTGAGCTCGTTGCCTCCGCATTTCATCATAGCTCTGACACAAAGTCACTACTTCAGCCCCAGTGCTAGGGGATTTCGCGAGAAGCATCTCGAAAACGTCATCGTCGACAGCCTTCATAATGTGCTGAATCTTTGCACTCTCGCTCATGGTAGCATCGACGCGCCGGCAGAGATCGATCACATTTTTTATATACGAGGTGAAAGTTTCAACTGGCTCCTGTGCCCGTGTGCGCAGACGTCGTTTGGCGCGTAGCTTCCGTAAGGCAGGGCGACCAAAAACGGCACATATCGCCTCCTTGAAGGCGGACCAGTTCGCGAACTCGGTTTCGTGGTTCATATACCACAGCTTGGCCACGTTGGTGAGATAGAAATTGACAGTGCTCAACTTATGAGCGTCATCCCACCTGTTGGGTTTACTGACTTTCTCGTATGACGCCAGCCAGTCCTTGACATCCTGGTCTTCGGTGCCCGCAAAGATGGGGGGTATCGCTGGTGAACCACGCCGGGGCAAGTAGCGGCCGCGAGATGTACTGTTTGTTGGGCGGCGTCAACTTGCATGGTCGACGGTAGGGTGTGGGATCAGAGTTAAAGGGTGTATTCAATGTGGTTACCCAGCACTATCCACCAAATGTAAAGAGGTTTATTGGGCGAACCTAACGGGCAGGTGCAAGATTCGAGATGGCGACAGGACTAGGAACATGGTGGAGCTCGAGCGCCGATCTTGTGGTGCCTTACTCTGCGATGACGCTTGTTGTTCGCTGTTGTTGTCATCATTTTTTCATTATATAGTGAATTCATTGCACGGTTACTTGAAAAAGTGTTTCAGGGCCCGTGTAAGGCTGTAAGAAGTTACCACAATTTATCTTAGGATAGGCAGACTTCCCTCTTAACAGACGATTAATTGCGAAAATGGTAATGCAGGAGAAGACATTCGTTGTTTTTATTGTGTACACCACGAACATGGTACTAACGTAATTAGAACTAGGCATAGACTCTGGCATTAGAACATATCTGTGCTGAAGTATCAAAAATAAAATTGGGACGTTTTCTTTTCAATTCGCTATATACATTGCACTTTATCGTGCAAATTAAGCCTGCATCTGGGAGTAACGGAAGTTAATTAAAGAAACTGCTAAGGGGTATCTGTCTACAATTGTAATGCATGTCGTGTGTTATTTCATATACACTCATTCGCAAGCATGATGCTGCACAATTATCCAGTGTAATACTTTGCTTAAGAAGCATTTGCTCTAATTCTTTCTTTTTTCCTTTACACCTTTTCACTTTCAATGGCTGTAAATATCGTATAATGTTTGTAACTATTGCTTATATGCTTTGTTGTTTTTAATCTTATATGCACGTTGTTTTTGTCCTGTCATCCCTTTTAGGCCATAAGATACAATCTTGTAACGCGTCCGGTTTTTTTGCTGTCCGCCAGGCTCTGCCACTCAAGCCACCAATTGGCTTTGGCAGGCCTAGTCACATGTACTGTTTTATTTGAAGAAATAAAAGGTATTATTATTATATTATTATTAATTGACAGAACTGCGCTTTCTCCAGCAGGAAATATCCCATGAATATAGCTGTCATAAACACCTAACATATTCATCAACCAAAAGAAATATCACTGCTGCACACACAGTGATTTTGGAAATAATGAGATATTTCCGTTTACAGGGATCACATGAACAGGTACCTTCTCAACAGTCGCCAAAGATTATGTAGTCACATACACTGTATTGGGTCAAATTTTGAAGTGTTCTACCGCCGCGTCACAAACGCTAATGGAGGCTTCCCCTGGAAGTACCACTGATAGCAATGATTTTAACATAAACGTCAGAAAGTTGAAATGAACCTGCCCTCACCAACGTGGCCCAAGCAGCGGCGTGGCCAGGGGATGGCTCACCGGGCATGTCCCCTACTCCCCCCTCCAAATTTTTCTCCGTGCAGAGAGAAAAATGACGATTTAAAGGGGGTGCCCTCTCCTCCACCACGAAAGAAATTTCTGCCTATAGGCTTTTGGCACATGTAAAAACTAAACAACATTTGCCTCGATGAGGCGACGGCTGGTCTCGCACGCCATGTCCACCAACACGTGATCTACTGCAAGTAAATTTATGATATGAGGTGCCTATCTAAATTGGTAGTTAGGAGCACGACCGCACCATTGCTAAAATTCTGTACGAAGACAGATTCTAAACGCAATAAGAATTTCCGCACCTAACCTCAAGTGCCCTCCACCTCAATAACTTCGGTCAATTAAGGCTTCAAAATTATTGGAAAAGAAACATGAAAATAAACGGGTTCATTGAGCTAGTACACGAGAAAAACACACAACAGTGGCGGTAGTATTCTAGGGCTAGCACCTTCCTGTACATGTTGGGAGAATCGATACTGCACGCTAGTGCAGGGCTTGACACACCTATGAAAGCGTGGTCCGTAGATACGTGGATTCCTCCGGTACAAATCATTTTAGGGGAGAGGACGCCCTGATATACCTGAAGGGAATAACCCATGCACATCTCAACCTAATAATGTTAATATGATGCATTGATTTATTTTAAGTCAATTCATTATGCGTCAATGAGTGTGTCGTATCCAAACAGAAGCGTGTTCTTGATTTTCACACCCGTTGATGTGTGTCTCTCATGGCCACGAAAGGAATATATCACAGGGGTTAGCAGCGCTACACAGACCTTTTCACTCCTTTTACATTGCTATACGACCCAACGCGTGATTGTGCAGAAGCAAAAGTAAACTTTTTATTGTTTTACCACATTACAAATTCTGTTTTCTTCATTCATGTGCAGCTTGAGACAAGCAAAAAGCGAACGCAAGCATTGTAACTGCGAACGAAGCGAGCGCATCATTATGTAGGCGCGCCGCGGCAGGCATCGAAGAGTCTGTGCCGGGACGTCATTCGCCAGGTGGCACCACTCCTACTTCTCCGGGCAAATAGTGGCTAGAAGGTTTTCCTAGTCTCGTGCAACGTTTCTAGAACTAGGTAAGTTGCAAAACTAAGCCATGTTGCACAGCACCGCCGCTGCCAGAGACAAATGTGGCGCTGCTGTCGCATCCGGGTTCATTCACTGCATGCTCGCTCGTGTCACTCCCGTAACCTCCGTCAGCTTTGCATGTTGCAGTGCGTCGCTATCCGTGGAGGCTTCTTTCTGCGCGAACAGTTTTATGTTTCAGCGTGCCCTGTTCTGCTTTGTATGTGTTGCGTCTTTTCATCATGCCCACACGTTGCGTTCCCGGATGTACGAGTTGCTACAGGAAATGAGAGACATGAACCACGACATTCCTTTTGTGCCCCGCGTATACCCCAACAGCGAAAGACATGACACCACGCTATTCCTCGTGCGCATAAGAAACTGCGCAGCACATCACGTGTGTGTGATACACACTTTCATGAGGAGGACGTCCTGAAAACTTTCACTCACGTCATCAATGGTAAGAACGTACAAATCGCCAGAGGAAAGTGGGACCTCGTCGAAAGATGCGTTCTGCGAATAATCCCGAATTTGCCCACCTACCTTACAAAACGGGGCGACAAAGCAGCGAAAGCTGCCCGTTAGAAGTGGTGTAGTTTCAAGAATACCGTCGGCGAAAAAGAATAGACTATCACTGATCACTGAGCTCAATAAATAAGTTCCAACAAGCCGTGAACGAGTGGCGTCAGTTCGCTTCAAGACATAGAAAACTATTGTTTGCCTGCTGCATGCTGGCGCAACGTTGTTGAGAATGGTGAGACAAGACGTCTTGTGGTGTTTCTAGCGTTCAAAGAAGAAAAAAAGAGAGCTATTTGAGAAGAAATGCGTAGTCGTCGCATAAGACATGAAAGTTACCATAAGCAGCTGTCACCATCGCTTAGCCAAGTCCACCGGCTATGCAGATATTATCACCCGATTGGCCGAACTTCTGGAGGACATAGAAAAGCTGAAAGTGTGTTCATGTTGTCCTAGTGCGTCGGCAGGCAGCATCGTGAGTAATGACTGCGAAATGCTTACCAATAACCCAAAGTGCGGTCCCTACTCGAAGTTTTGGCTTCAGCTGTGTTAACATGTTTCATTAGAGGAACTCAAGAAGTTGCAGAGGAAAGACATGCTCAAGAAAAGGGCCACACGCGCAGCTTTTCGACGATATAAGTTGCCAAAGAATGTGGCTGACATGAAAAAGAAAACTCACAACAGAACCAGACAAAAGCCATGGGATTACGCCAAATAGTTGTAGTTTATTTTAAGGCACGAAAAACACAGTCACAAGAGAGAATACAAGACATTGTAATTGGGTTTCTTGCGGCTAAAAATCAATTGCGAACGTACACCAACTGGCAACTAACGGGAAAGACTCGTATGTTATAATATATATATATATATATATATATATATATATATATATATATATATATATATATATATATATATATATATATATATATATATATATATATATATATATATATATATATGTATATATATATATATATATATATATATATATATATATATATATATATATATATATATATATATATATATATATATATATATATATATATATATATATGTGTGTGTGTGTGTGTGTGTGTGTGTGTGTGTGTAACTGCAAGCCATAAATATACTGTATTTACCTTACGCCGCCTAATATCACGCATTATTAAGTTTTTGTGGCAGGCAGCACAACAGCAAATCTTGATAATATACCTTTGGCAAAGCTTTTTTCAGAACGGCCGCTACGGCGTCTTGCCACGACGACTACGAGTTTTCGTCTGCTAGCGGAAGCTTGTTCTTCCGCCAGCGCCACGAAACCGGAAGATGTCCTTGCGCCGTGTGACGGGTAGTCTGATGCGGGGAGTTTTGCAACTTACCTAGTTCTAGAAACGTTGGTGTCGTGAACGAGGCGGCAAAGCTGAAAGAGTTTACGATACAGCCTTCAGCGGGTGCAACCGCTCCCTGGCACGCGGCATTTACGCGGCTGAGTTCGTGCTCGCAGGCGTTTCTCGTTGAAAACAAGCTTTGTGGTAACGGTGAAAAGTCACTGTGCTCGTCACACAGGGCGCCCATGAATTGGAAACGAAGGAAAAAAAACTGATGTTTAGAGTATGCTGCCAGGTTATCCTCATTAAAGAACCCCAGGTGGTCGAAATTTCCGGAGCCCTCCACTACGGCGTCTCTCATATTCATAAGGTGGTTTTGAGACGTTAAACCCCACATATCAACGAGGTTATCTTCATCTGAACAGCACATACAAGCGGGATATATAACGCGCGCAGAATGAAAATGTAGGACAATCGGGGATTCAGTACCAGCTTATTAACATTCTTTTCCACACAGTGGCGTTTGTGTATAAAGACATCAATATCCATATATATTTATAGCTGTTACAAAAAAAACAAAATACAGCAACCAGACAAGAAGACGCAAGGACAAGTGTTTTGATGCAGAATCTAAGTGAACAATGAAAAAAAAAGACAGGTATACCTGAATGAAAGAAACACTAAATAATAAATAATTATTCAAAAATGAGCATCAGCAGACAATAAATTGAAATTCATGCACACATGAGGAATAAGGGATGCACATATTAAGAAGCTGCGACAAACGAAATAGGTGTACTTGCATTAACCTGAAAAAAGGAAAAACAATAAGTAAAATCCAAGCAATAGCTGCATACAAGCTTTGATTTCTCAGTACCCCTATTTGCAAAGAGACTTTGCAAAAATCAAAATTTCAACAAGCCCCCTCCCCCCTCCCACCCGCTATCACGGCGGCTGTCCCACTTCCCACTCCCTTTCCACTCTGCCACCATACTTCCACGCACGACCTGAGCTTCACATACCGGTCTCTAAAGAACTTTGTCACTGCTGTTTTGTGCGTACGTAGAAGAGCACAATAATGAGGGTGCATTTCCCAAATTAACAATTGGCACAGACAACTCAGTTGAAAAAAGAAGGTCAGCCTGTTGCCAGTCCACTTTTTTCTCGTGTTTCTTTATTCCTCCGGCCATCACTATGACCATTGCAGCCTTTTCCAGCTGAAAGATTCACCTTGGAGGAGGGCGGAGGTTCATCGCAGCAGCTTCCCTTCCTATAAATCCAGTGTATAGGGCAGACTTAATGCCCTCCCCCTCTTATGGAGAGCGGCTGCCTCACCCTTCCACCTGCACGCACCTAATAAGCATATGAGACGCTGATTTTCAAGGAACTTTGTCACCGCTGCTTTCCGCGTGCGTAGAGAGCACAATAAAGCTCGTGGGTTTACGAAAATAACAAAAATTGGTACAGACAGCTCTAAAAAAGGTGTGTACTCTGTTACATACCTTTTTTTGTTGGTGCTTTATTTGTCTGGAAGTTAGCTGTGGACCATTCCAGCCTTTGTCAGGTGAAACATCCACCTTGGATGGGGGAAGGGGGAAAGAAAGCACTGGTAAATCTTCATTGTGAGTCAGATGCCATTCTAAGACAACTAAAGTTGTGTGCGCGTGGCAAAAATGCGTCAAACTCCTAATTTGTGCATCTGTAGAAGGCTATACAAATAGTAAACATTATATTTATTTTCTTCTATCCCTGCCACAAAGATAATTAGTGATAATATCTACGGTTAAAATAAGTGTTTCTGGTAGCAGTTTTGTGGCAGGGATGCAGTTTCACTGCCACCAGATTCACCCCGTCGTCTACCTTCCCTGTCACTCGCCAGTGCGCCAGCAACACACGGCGCTGCTTCGCGGTGCACAGAATCTGGGGTCTCCACCGCCGCTTGGGAAGGCACCCGTTCACGACACTAGGGCTGGGCAGAGATACCTGAAAACGTGTTCCGGGCAGGGGCGGCGCCAGGATGTTTTTACTGGGGGGGGGGGGGGGGGAGCCACGAAAAGTTAGTTCCTCGGGGGGGGGGGGGGGAGGCAAGCTAGCTCTGCTCCTACTAGGTTTTCAATATATGCTTCCGGGCACTTGGGTAAGCATAGAGGGGGCAGGCGAGAATTTCGGGGAAGCTCCAGCCCACCCTTGCCCCCCCCCCCCCCCTGGCGCCGCCCCTGATTCCGGGATACAGATATCGAAATACATGGTTTGGAAGCTTAAAATACAGATATTTAGACACGTTTGTAATTGACGTGAAGGGATATTTCAGAGATACTTTATCAAAAAGACGAAAAAGAATTCCGCAATAGAGATACTGAAATACTTTTCTCTATGTCGGGGATAGTCATATTCTATACAGACATTTGTTATGCAGCATAATATTTAAAATGCACTGCGCATTGAACCTTGCAATTAAAATATTTCATTATTTTATCACCGTACTCTGAGTGCCATTAAAGGACATTACAAAGAAGGCTGACACTGCACATAATTGTTAGTAACGACATATTTACAGATATCAGTTGGAATAAAAACTATGCTGTATTAGAACAAGAGTCACACGAATTGTACACCAAAATCGGGATACTTGGCAGCATTAGTACTAACTATGCTAGAAGTAGCATAGTTCAAGTAAAGCGCTAGAACCATAAATAAACGAGTCAAGAAAAGGTATGCTTTTATTTAACAAAAATCTGTTTTTTAAACGTATGGCGCGTGAATCGCACTTAAGCAGCAGTAGCTTCTCGAGTAGGCCATCATCTTGACATCGTCGGTTTGGCCTCAACACAAGAATCGCGAACGAGAAGAGTCGCTCTACCCATGGAGTTTCCCAAATTTAACTTGAGGTGACTCTGGCGCTGCGAGCGTTTAGCAACCATGGGAGTGAGCAAGCGTCTATTTATCGTACAGAATCTTTCCTAGGAAGAGGTTTTCTGGGGATTTTCGACCTAGAGATCTTTGATGGTGGCGCCATGACGTCGCAGTGGAGATTTTGAAACACCGCTTCGCCGGCCGGTGAGGTGTTCTCCGACCTGATTGTCATGCTGGCGCCTTCCTCGAGCGAGTTTAATTGTTTGGCCATGATTTGGCTCGGCAAGTCATGCACCTTTCGTGTGGCTATCATGGTGCACGAAACGGTGCTCCATAGCGATTTCGTCAACATCGTGGTGACTTCGCTTGCTCGATCGAGAGACGTCGTAGGCTGCAGTGCGCGTGCCTTGCCACAACAGGTAAGCAGTCGCCTCTATTATTTGAAGTTGTACTTTGCCCTGGTGGCCGCTATGCTGTATGTAATAGTTTGAAATACCTGTTTACTTCGGACAGCGTGATAATATAGGGCTATGCTGCCGGGATTCGAGAACACTTTCCCAGACGCTTCCCATGTAGAGCTGAATTTTTTCTCACCTGTAATAGACTTCTAAAATGTTGTGTAATTTGCACTGAGTTAAGGAACCCCAGGTGGTCGAAATTTCTGGAGCCCTCCACTACTGCGTCTCTCATAATCATATGGTGGTTTTGGGACGTTAAACCCCACATATCAAATCAATCAATCATGCTCGGTATATAGGTGCGACAATACTGCGTCATTCTCTCATTACGATGATGTGCTGGAATGGCAAAATTAAATTGTGCTTCGCGTTCCCCGTTTGGGATTGAGAGAACAACACTGATGTATTTGTAATGATCCCAACTGAGCGCTTCTCCGCAGCACACGTACACGCTGGTGAAGCCAAACGTGTAAATGCCAGTGACGTTATTGTGGGCTTCTCCGCAGCACTTGTGTATAACGGTGAAGCACAACTTGTGATGCCAGCTTGGTTAATTTGTGTTTGTCTGTATCACATGCTTCTCCACCGCATACGTGCATGGCACTGAAGCCGAACTTGATTTTGCATTGCATCGTTCGTTCTATTTGCAGGCATGGAGATGAGCGTTCAAGGTTCAGATCAGCGTGTATTTTCCTTTAGGTTTATCCAAGAACTTAATTATTTTTTAATATGTGGACGCATTTGTCATGAACCTGCCGCCAAAATCCCAAACTTACATATTATGGAAGAAGATGTCATCATTTGGTGCCTCCTACATACTGCTGTGCCAGGGAATGAACATGTTGGCTGTTTCTCATGCTAATACGTACTGGGCGGCTGAAGGGCCATGGGATGAATTTGTTATTAACTACTCAGCTGAGCGACATTCCCAAAGCTCAGCGACAGATCTTGCGAAACTTAGCTCAGAAAAAACATTTCAGCTATATAAATGTTCGCTATATTTTTACTACAGCCCAACATATGCTAGCTTGTTCAGCTAACATCTGTGGCATCCCCTCCTGGACCTTTTACGTTGAAGCTTGCCAGATACACTAGCAAGCTTTTGCTTCTTAAGTTCTGTTTACTTTCAGCCTAAATGTGATTCTTCTATATATTCTACTCCATAAACCACTTGAAGTAATCTGCTGTAATAAATTAAGAATACACTATCTTAATCAGTTTTACAAAACTGCAACCAAGAAGCAAGCGGAACAGCTACTGCAATATAGCCTTTCGTTATTAAAGCGGTGAGTTGGACAAGTCAGTACATTATTCTTGTGCACTACAGTGCAAAAAAAAACAAAATAGATAGAACACAAATGACGAGCGCTGATTGGGAGAGCAATCCTGGCAGGTTATACGATGGCTAGCTAACAAACCTTCAAAATATTTTGAGTCATGCGCAATCTTCACATTGTTTACATGCTCTCTTAGCCTATCGTTTGAGCAAAGCCGAGTGTGGCCATCGTACACTTTACCACACTTTAAAGAAATTTCGTACACTACCCCTTCTGCACAATCAGCAAAGGGCGTCCGGTGCTTTGTGCCACAGACCTGTTTCTTCTTTGCCTCTGAGTCGGTCAATCTGCAGAGCTTAGAAAACTTGTTTGGTACTGAAAATACGAGTTTCACGTCTTGCCACTGGGCCACCTTTTTCAACTTGGGCGACAGCTTGTGCATATAAGGTATCAATGCTACCTTCTGCCAACGTGGTGCGATGGCTACAGAATTTGGTGAGTGGTGGCACACCTTCTTTGACCAGGATAACTGCAACTGAAGTGAGGAGTGGCTCGATATGCCCAGCACCTGTCAGTCCTTTAGCTTGACGCTAAAATGCTTCAGAAGTACCATGTGGGCAACATTTTCTCAGTGCACTCTTGACGCACAACGTGTAAATGGCTCATTTAACGAGCTTAGTGGGAGCGGACTTGAAAGTTAGTAGTGGTTTGTTAGTGGATGGTTCATAGCACCAGCAAACGCTAGCACCTCTAAAACGAAACGGGGTGTCTAAAAATCTAATTTAAAAATTTACCGGGAGTTCACGGGTTAGGTTAAACGGGCTCATCTGATTTAAAAACACATCAACTAGCGCTTTGCTTTGTAATTCTAAGTAGTAAGGATCTCAATTTAAAACAATTAGGCAACTGCCAACTTATCAGAACATGGTAAGAACATTTTTATTGGTGGAGGGCCGCTAGGAGGCGCCGACCGATATGGTCGTGCTCACATCGGCTCCTGCTTTTTTCAGTGTTTTCGACCAGAAATTTTCCTCCGACACGCGTGATTTTTTTCCTCAGAAGACGTCTACAGTGAAGATAATCACGCCGATACCTTTTTTTACTGGTGGATAGACTTTTCATCGATTTATTGCCACTTTCTGCTTCGACCACGCCGGAGAGAGGTGAGCATGTCCATCATTGGCCTCGCCGCTGGTGGAGCCTGTTTCAAACTCAGGCGACACCAGTCAAAGCTTCTCGAAATGAAAGTCACTGTGAAAGAAGACCACGTTTCCCCTGAGCTCGATTCTGAAAATTTAGGATGGCAGCAGGCGGTTTTAAGCGCCCTGCGAAACGCGGGGAAGCTGCCCTCGCTATCATTAAACGAACTGTTGGCACAGAGCCTCGCATTGAAGGGACGCGGCATGGTGGTGACCGTGCTGCGAAACTTAAGGGAAAGCTTCTCAAGGCAGGGCGAGTGCCCCGTTTACCCAAAGAAAAGGCTAAAGTCATCGTAAGACCGAGAGGAGGGCTCAACATTGCCAGGATGGGATACCCGATGATCGCAAGTATGCTAGTACATGCACCCGGTATCACTGTGAATGAAGCAGAAGGGGACACCATATGTCTCAATGAACTGCAGAGCATTGTCATCGTCAACACGCCGAAGAAAGATAACGCTACCCTGTACGTGAGAACGACGATCATCGAGCTATATAGCCACAAATACGAAATTTGCGCCTACGAAGCAGCACCACACAACCCATAAAAGGGCGTTCTCCGTGGCATCCCCATCGGAGACAGCCACGCGAATGTGCAACGCCGACTGAGCAAGAACCGGCTAGCCCTCGAGACTAAACGCTTAAAGTACACGGGCACGGTGATTGTGGCGTTTGATGAATACAGGGTGCCGAATTTTGTGAAGTATGGTCCTACCCTTGTTAGACGTACGCTGTATCGCAAGCAAGTTAACACGTGCTAATTATGTGGCAAGCAGGGGCACTGCGCGGACGTATGCCCAACACCGTAAGCCAAGACATGCCGACAATGCGGAGTTCTTCAACAGGAGGTTGCAAGTTTGCGGTTTGCTGTACGCCAAACTGCAAACTTTGTGGAGGAGCCCACGCTGCCGCTGACCGCCACTGCAAGCAAAGATACCAGGTACCATACGGGGTACAACGCAGAAGATGGGACAAGATGACAGCTTTGAGCGACACCGAGGTACCACATGGAAACACTGGGTTCCAAGGCCATCGAGACTGGGCCACGCCGGAAGACCAGCGGGCCAGGTATACGGGAACTGAGGGCCAGCCACCACCCCGAGGGAGCTCCAGCTCCAAAGGGCATTCTAGATCCAGTGGGTGTTCCAGGTCCAGTAGACGGTCCGGCTTCTGGGGACGATCCACGTCGACGGGACGTTCCAGGTTCCAAGACAGATCCCGCGGCAGATCCCTGTTAAGAGGGCGTGGCCAATTCAGAGAACACTCGACTTCTGGACCCGAAAGCAGTGGGACGAACCAGGTGCAATTCCTGGCGGACCACTACCAAGAAAGCAGATCGACCACAACCAGCCCAACATGGGCTGACCGCATGCGGGCAACTGGCCCAAACAAGGTAACTGGTGGTGCGACAACGGGGCATGTGAGCGATGATAGGTTGGCTAAACAAGAAAAGAACTCGCATATGCGAACTTGGCGCCAGGGACATTATACCAGGAGGAGGCTCATTGCTGTTGCTTTCCCAGGTGTTTGAGGCTTACCGTGGCAGACTTCAACACTGATAGCAGAGCTTGCTGCATCCAGCGTTTTTGCAAGGGTGCTGCACTCACCAACCAGCTACATTTTTGCGCCCGACACCCTGCCACGTGACATCGACAAATCCAAACCATTTTAAAAAGTCACAGCTTTGCCGGAAAAGTGAAGCAATGACCATGATAGCAACGAATTGAAAGGTCACGCACAGAATGAAAAGCAGATGGAAACATGCCCTGCGTTCCTCACGCAGAAATGACGCACAAAACGTACTCACAGGTACGGATGCACGCGAATAAGCGTCTCATTTGTTACTTTGCTGTGTCTGAAAAGCCCGCGCTTTTCGCAAACGGATACTGCAATGATTGCAGTGACCTTTGTGCGCCCGGTAACTACAACAGAATCGTTCCGGTAAAACCCCAACGCCAACTAAGACGTACGATCGTCCCCACCGCGAGATAAGCGCACGCGTTAGCGTCCAACCTGCCCCTTCTACGCGGGGCAAAGTACGCGTGTGAGATGAGAGGGCACGCCGCCGCGTCGTGACGATGTGGTGACGCGAGCTCATTGCATTGTCTTGCTGGTAATGCTGAAAACATGACAGTCCCCCCCCCCCCCCCCCGAGATGCCCGTTACCAGCGGTAAGAGGTAGATATAAATAGCTTGCCGTTTGAACATTGAAGCAGGTGCTTCTTCGTGGCCCAGTGGCTAACTCCTTGCACTCACAATTCAGAGGCCCCACGTTACATTCCTTGCCGGAGTCTTTTTCCGGATTATTTTTTTCTTGGGTTTTCATATATTTTGTTACGTATACGTATACTGTGAGTGACGGTGACGCCAGACGCAAAATCCAGCCGAGAGTGTCCATATAATTGCTATCGTCATAACAGTCTTTGACAATGTGTGACATCACGCTGAAATTATTAGCATGTCATATCTCACATATGTTTTCATTTCACCTTGCACGTATTTCTAATGTGCATTTGTATTCATCCTCTGTCACGTGTGACTCACTATTTTACATACCTATTGTGCAGCCGAGGGCCCACAGCGTGCTGAAGACTGTGTGCGCTGGCGTCTGCGATGCCTGTCGTCCATCTCTTACGTCAGAGCAGCTTCAGAAGGTCTGTGCGAGATGTGAAGGTAAAGTTATTTTTGGGTCATATTTTAACGCTTATTTTTATATTAACGTGCAAGTACTTGTCATTGGCGTGCATCTTCATCTTCTGTCACATGCGTCTAACCATTTTTACTATAATATTGTACGTGCAGCCATGGCAACACAACAGGCAGAAGGCTGCGTGTGCTGGCATCTGAAATGCCCGTCATCTATCGCTTCCGTCAGAGGAGCTTTCAAAGGAGTGAACAAGATTTGACAACGAGACTGGGCTTAGACACTTCACCATGAATTCACTTAAAGGATTGGAGAAACTTCATGTGTATATAAAAAATAAAAGATTCTGATGTCTCACTTTTGTCGTTCGTTGTTGCCGTGACTGCGAAAGTTACACATAAGTGGCTAACTACTTTTTCGCGTGTTCTTTTCTGCGCAATTTGTTGCTCACTGCGCAAAAAAACAGGCGAAAAAAGTATTAGGCCTGGCGGAAAATAAACAAAAACAATGTTTGAACGCGAGCATCTCTCATAATCATATAGTGGTTTTGGGACGTTAAACCCCACATATCAATCAATCATGTTTGAACTGGTGACAAAAAGTTCATCCGATTGGAGTATTTGAGTGGATCAACCGTTCGTCCGGCAAAGTGCAACTGTGAGGACTAATGGTTGCCCGGTTAGGTGTAAATGTGGGGATTAACAGTTGCTCTGTAAGGTGCAAATGTGACGACTAAATGTTAGTCCCTTGAGGTGAATTGTGGGACTAACGGTTACTCACAAGGTGTAAATGTGAGGACTAAATGTTAGTCCCTTGAACTCCTCTGTGGGGACTAACTGTTAGACCCGGTGCCGTTGGTCCTTAAAAAGATTAATGGTTGTGGCATCCCCACTAATCGCCAAAAAGACGAACCAGACACCCTTTTATCACCCTTTTGCCTTAGAGTGTAGCTTCAACCTGGAACTAGTTCGAAGTACCATGTCAAGTGATAAGTTGACAACGAGATGAGAAGGGGCTTAGACAATTATGTGTAAAGAAACTATACAGAACAGGTAATGGTTCACAAGTAGGAATATTATTTGAATGAAGCCTTTTACCTGTTCTAGCAGTCACAAGTTGATTAATGAAAAGAATAAAAAGGTTCAAGAGAAAACCTTTGAACTAAATGCCGAATCCCCACTGCCCAACAACCAGCATAGCATAAAATATTCACACAATATTTTTGTTTATATTTTTTTTATCTATGGTCAGTTTCTACAGATGTAAATGTTATGATGACACCTCAGCAGGGGTGAAAAGTTTTGAGGCTAAGAACTTTTTCTTCCACATCTTCAGCTCAGACAAATAGCCCATGAGTATGTATGCAGTAATAAATTTTTCCCATCCAGAAAAAGTTGGTTTCATGCATTTTTGCTTGGCACCCGCGAATGACAGATCTATCGAAGATGCTTATAAAATCACGATTTTGGTTTCGATTTTCGATTGCGCAAAGCGCCACCTGTTTCTTGTAGTAGGTGTCATGGTGACTTCCTCTTTACCTTTTTGGCTGCAAGGCGTGTGTTCTACGTCCAAGCTTCAGCGCTGTTCTACGATGATTCGACGTGACATTGTGAGATTTATGTAGATACATACGTGGCGATTACATTTAGCACCATCTGGAACATCGAGCTTCAATATTTTATGTGCGACACTTCGCCTATTGGTCATCAGAAGGTAAACAAAAGGCCGCTGCATCATGCACGAACTTGCGCAGTCAACGTGTTAAGGCAAATTCGCGGCTATACCGCGGTCCTAGCATTTTATGAATGACGCGTGGCTGCTTTCTTGTTGCATTAGCGACCAAGGCCTGCGTCTTTTGTGGGAGAACGTGAGCTGCACAAACACGCACTTCAGAGAGCAAGACGACGTACCTTTTTTGTTTATTGATGCATGTCCTCGCATCTCGATTGGTTTTTGCGAACTAGCGCAACTTTCTGACTGTATATTTAAAACAAAATCACATGCATTCGTGCGCAGGATCAGCCATTGCCTTTGCTTTTTCTTTTGCACAGATAGAAGAGAGGCCTGTGGTTGCATAAACTGCAGCAAAAGCGAAAGTTTGGGTAGTCGGTTTCGGTTCATTTTAACATTGCGCAAAAACTAAACACATGAAAGACAGCGCACGTGTTGACAAGTCTTCTTCCGTTGCTTTGCTGTCCTAAAATGAAGTTGCATGCATGAATTGCCTTGTTGACTTCTTTTCTACACCGCACGAAACCATAAAGCTTTCGCCACTGCGGCCTCCCACCGACTGCTGTCATTACTGCACAGGCCTCAGCCAGTACACTAATCCATAAACAAGCGAGCTTCCGTTTTCGCCACTGTTAGCACAGTTGTACTGTCAAGACTCTACGGAGAGCAGACGTAGCATCTGGAGCAGACATGAACGTGGTGCTTCAAAAAAAAAAACATGCACGTTGCGTTTTTTTTATTTTGCAGGTTCATAAATTAGCACGTGCGCATGCGCAACTAAACAGGTGAAAAAAAACGGTGGCATGTTCCTTTATTCACAATGACATCATATGGGAACCAATCAGTTTCTCTTACGAAAAATTGTGGGCAATCGTTTTAGTGCAGTATTCGACCTTTTTCGATTTCGTTGCAAGAATATGTTTTCCTGTCTTCAGAATCGGTTTAATGTTGCCATAGTGGGTATAACCTAGATTGATTTAAAAAGCCATCTATGCAATACTGCTTGTATTATAGAAAACAGACGCTAATGCCAAATAACATTCAAGAGGATGTTGTTTTTTGCAATTATCATATAAGTGTGAAGTTGTCAAAAAGACAACCTGCTGTGACCGATAATTGCTACAGATAACATCTCCTACACTTTCCTTGCCATTACTCCCTGTGCTCATTATTATTGTATCTAACAAAGAAAAACGAGTTCTTAAAATACCCTTCTTTCTTTAATACTGCACAGATTGTTCTGATCTGCTGCTGGTTGCTAGAAAGGAATGTTGCTTTTTATTCCTCCCACTGGTGTGCGCCTTGCTGTTACGATATGCAGTTTACTGAAAGCAAAACAGCAATTCTGCACCCAGAACTTTTTTAATTCAACAAGATATGCAATAGCGTTACATGCCCGGATACTTGCTAGTAACTGTGTCACACAAGCATGGAGGTCGATCACTAATAGTTTTAAACAATTAGGAGCATAAACGTAGAAAATTGTGTCAGTGGAGGTGTCACACCACTTGCTACATCTCAATGCGAATAGATGGCAACATCAATGTCAAAGTGTTAAGTTGCCTCAGAAACCTTTTCTTCAATTCAATCGTGCCGAAGGGAGCATCTGAATAAGCGAGGCGTAAACCCGCAAAAGCTCATGGGAGGCGCCGTCTGTATCGGCTTCCGGTTCAAGACATCCATGGCATCTTATTTTGCTGGCCACGTTTTTTGGCGCTGTATAGACATCTTTTCTTTAGATTTTGTTGCAAGCTAATCGCTCAAGCAATCATGGTTGATTGTGCAGCTGTCGGTTGCTCGAGTGGAAGCACCAAAGAGAAAAAGATGTTGAGATTCTCTCAGAATAAAGATAAATTATGGAAGTAGGTTTTTTTTTTTTTGGTAATAAGGACAACCACGGTGAGTGGTATAGCCTTTGGATGCCTAGTGTCAGGTGAGTGATATTAGTCCCAAATCCTGCATTGATGGTTTTGTTTGTCCCACACAAAGATCAAAAGTCCGAGAAAAGATCCATGGCTGGTTGACTACGTCCGTTTACATTTTGGCATGACGAAAAAGAAACTGAGGCGTCAAGACGGAAGCACGAAAGGCACTTGAATGTGTAGTTTTTCATCAGCACAACCACAGTAACCATATACGCATCTACGACAAGGATATGGCGTTTATGCTAAAACGCACGGCCACCGCGCAACGTGCAGCAAGCTCCGACCCCGATATTGAAAAAATGCATGACACAGCAGCCAACAACCGCACGACATTAGGCCAGTGATGAGGCTGCGGAATTCATGCACACAAGATTTGTCAATGACATAAACTGCAGCGATGTATACGCAATCACTCAGTGGGAGAAAATGATGTCAGTAACGTTGTGTAGACGAGAAACTACTATTCTACTTATAAAATAGCTATGCAATATGTTGCTGGCAATTTCGAGTGTTTTTCCAAGCATTTTTTTTCTTAGTAGTCAATTTATTCATACTTTATTCGGTGCACATCGAGCAAAACAAATAACAACGCATAACAAGCGTGGCGCCTGACACTGAGGTGAGCGTCATCTCGGTGAGCTTGTTCACCAACACGATGCAATATAAACGCCAAACAAGCTCGACATCCCTAAAAAAAGTTACCACCGACATAATTACTTTTAAAGCTTGCTCAGTGCTGCATTATAGTCGAGGTTATCCCTAACGAACGATTGAACAGTTTTCCAGGCCGTTGCCGCTGAACGGGTAGTTTCAGTAATACAGGATACCCCTTTCACACAGTTAACATTGATACGAAGTGCGGTGCAACTACGAATGCAAAAAAAAAGCTGATCCTCTCCACAAATCAAAACGCGTAAAAAACAAGCACGTTAGTTGGCAACCTGCATTATTATGAAAGTGTAAAATAGTTCAAAGACGTGACAACCACGCCACTTAATATTCCGAAGAAACGCAGAATCGTGATAGCACGTACTGTCTGTTGTTTGCCACTTGAAATGAAAATATCGTTTCGGAATGACAGCACATGCTTTCCTTTCGTGGTCAGTCGTAGGTGCGGCTATGCTAACGTGCCCTAGAAATTCACAGCATGCACGTTGGTTTGCCATGAAGAAAAGGAGCAGGCTGATACCCAAGGAGTGATGCAGCAGATGGACGGAGAGCCATTGAACCGGAAGCCAGTGTAGACCGCGTGCATCCCATAAGGCTTTGCGAGTTTACACCTCACATATAGTCACCTTCTTTGCTCAGTCGCCAACAACACAGACCATTAATCTTTTCAAGCCCTCTTGCATAACATTGTGTAACATAAATGTATTAATCACTTTCCTCTGTACAATGTTTGGCATTGAGAGCATACATTAAATAAATGATTTACGTTTAGGCACTTCGGTGATGCAGTCAAATTAAAATTTCATGCTTGCACTTGCTTGGAAGGGCATACAAAGAAAATTTATTGAGCAATGTTTAATTAGAGTGACTTGTTTTAAGCAAGAAAATTTTTTGATGTTGAACAGCGGCTATACGTCGTCAGACGTCTGCTCCTAAGTACGCTTAGCTGCGCCACGTGCTTTCTTGGGGCAAAGACAAGAAGCAGTGGTCATGCGTATGGTAAGATCATATGCTTGTTTTTGTATTTACACAGTTTGGCAAGTGTTCATCAGCTTTCTGCAGTGCCACCGATTCGCCAAGTTTTAAATGGTTGTAATAAAAGTACATAGGCACAGGGGATACACTTTTTATTCGTTTTTTCGTTTGTTATTTGCAGCTCCTCTAAACGTGACATGCACAGATCATGCCTTAGAGCTGTCTGCTGCTTCAGTTTCTCAAACTTGGATATTTAGCAAAGGTGAACTTTGCTGTGAAGACAGTGCCAATTGAGTGCACAGATTACACGGGTCGTCCTTTGGCCACACCCCTTGGAGGCCTTGCGTAAGATAAGCATTGTGAATGCTGAGCATATCGCTTTCTCTTTATACTTTACGTAGAGAGTCTGCAAAAACAAAAAAGAACAGATGGAAATTCAAGACAACAGACATAAATCGATTGGGGACAGATTCATTTTTAAAAGTGATGAAACACCAGTTACAAAGCAACTTTCCACTCGCAAAGAAAGAAAAGAAAACGTTTAACCCTTTCAATGTGAAAAACGTGCGGCGCATGACAAAGACGTTAACTAAGAGAGACAACAGGACGATGCGCGGGACAGCGCATCGTCCAGTCGTCTTTCTTATTGTCTTTTTTTGTGAGCCACACGTTTTCATGATGTATTACCACCAACAAGTAGTCTATTCTTACATCATGTTAATGTAACCCTACATAGGTTCTCCTATAGTTCTGACAGAGAGATATAAAAAGTGACTGTTGTACGTATAATGATATAAACTAGAAGGAAATTACCGTTGCCGTGTATTCTGCTCGAGAGTAGTACCCTCTGCCTTTCAGAAGGACGTTGATATTTTTATGAAAAACTTCATAAAAATCAGGCCACTAGGTCATATGTCCAACTGACTCGTGAAAGTGTTTTAAAATGTGGGAAAACACTGTCTCATGAAGGCACTATCTCGTGATTGTGTCAACAGGGATTTTGGGATGAAAAGGCCCAAAGCAAGTGGCAAAGAGTATCACTTATAAAGCTGTAAAGCTTACTTCATCGCATGCAACAACCACACTTTTTTGTCCATTTGCCTGTCCTTCCTTACGGTGTTGAAATTGTCGAGTACAGATGTCCCTGAACATATGCCTACTTTTGAAGAGGTATATGTTATCAAGAAAATATTTCAAAGCATCACTATCCGCGATCGCACTGAGAAATGAGTGAAACAGTTTCGTAGGAAATCGTTCTGGTGCATTTATCAGTCAAGTTATCACGCAACTTTACAAAAACAATGATGACCAGAAGCTAACGTCGCCTCTCTCAAAAGCTAGAAAAAGAGAAACTCATCCAGCATTTTTATCAACAGGTTTTCTGCAGCCATATAAGCCGGAAGTATGTGTTTAGCAGCTGCACAAAAGGTTAACGTGCTCTTATGTCTGCAGAAACAGGAAAAGTCAGAAGCTATCATAAAAAACTTACCGAAATCCAACGCTACTGTAACACTACATCTACTCTTTGAAAGCGTGGTAAAAGAATTTTCCTCAAGATTACGAAGACTTGGGTACGATATGAGTGTTTTAACAATGCGCTAATTGCAACAGGCGATGTGGTAGAAAATTGTTTCCGCAGACGAAAAAGTGGGACATATGTGTTCCACAGTTACACGAAGGGTTAATGTGCCTTTATGTCTCTAAGCCCAACAATGCTTTAAAAAAGTTCCAAGAAGTTCTGAAGGTGCAGCATCATGCTCTCTGGGTGCTATCTGTAGCTACTGTGTAACACATCTATACTCAGGGACAACTTTTCTTGACGGCATCGTGGAAGCTGCAGAAATGAAGTGAATGCCTGCTACCATGCGAAAAACATTACCATGTTTACTGATAATTTTCTCATTTGCTTTGCTGAAATATTTGCTTCGCTTTAATTATTATTGGACTCAAACAGTTGCGTGAAGTTATACGTAAAATTACGTTATTATTCACTCTGCAAGAACGCTTTCCCTTTTTTTTCTTAGCACTGCTTTTTCGGCGCGCCTATTTTTCAAAGTAAACATGGAGTCCAAGAAGTAGTTGGTCAGTGTGCGGCTGCAAACGTGCTTTTTACTTCTCCAAGAAAAACATTCTCGTAATATGCAGCACTGAAATGTAGAATGAACCATCGAAATGTTTGTCCCATTCACATATTCATGTATATGATTTTGAAAATGTGTTAACAATGCGTAAGACGAACTCTGGGGTTAGTTGGTAAGTCATTACGGCATATGGCAGCGCACACCAGGTTTATAGAACGAACACACACACAAAAGGACGACACTCGACACTTGTGTCGCCCCTTTGTGTTCTGGTGTCCACTGCCATAGGCCTTAACGATGCGAGCGAGCAAAAGCACAATTATCGGAAAACTTAGAAGTACTTGTTGCTAGTCTAGTTGGTACATCATTACGAGGAGAAATTATAGATGCCTAAAACACCGCAAGAACGACGAAGCATGTTACCAAAAGCATGGGAATTGCTGTGACAAAGAGAACCAAGCAAGACAAAATTACATACCTCAGCGTATAAAATATGTTCCCTCTAAAACAATTGCAGCTGTTGCTTTTTGCATTCATACAGGTTTTTTTTGGCTACTGGCGTTGGTTACCGGCGCAGTGCCCCGTTTCTCAAGACTGTGCATGTGATGTGCTCTGCATCTTCATTTAATATAGTCAATACATTCAACCTGACTAGAGTGTTCACAAGGAAATAGAATTTAAAGGGTTCTTTACGCCTTCTACGAGATACTTTTATAAGCCTAGGCATCATAATAATAAACATTTGCTAATTTATCCATAAGTTCATAACTGGTGGTGCCCACTGGTTTTGCGGCTACTCTTTTATAGTCGTGAAAGAGAGCAATGAACCCCGTTTCCAGAAAGACTGCTGCTAAACAAGAGATCGCTCACCATCTTGTGTCTGAGGGCGAATTTCTTTTTTGGAGGAAGGCTGTGTGGCAGGGGTTTGAGGGAAGGTTGGATTGTGAAACTTGTCACTGGCTGCTACCGTAAGTTGACAAACTCACTCAAGAGTCAACTTGCTCAGATAGACTGGCTGAGTAATATTTAGGCAAGTATAAGTCTGAGTGAGTCTTCTTGAGGAAAGTATTGCCGAGTCTGAGTGAGTTCCACCTGTTATCATCGGCCTATGGTTCTATCAACTGAAGTTCAGCATTAGGTCTGCTGAGGATTCGAAGTATATTCACACACATTACGTACTAGCATTTAGGCGCCACCTTAGACATGAGTTATGGAAAAGTGCCATGACCTCCCACCCCAAAGTGTTTCACTGGGAGCTCTCGATAAATATATATCTCGTGATTTGGTGTTTAAATCACTGTTAACTCGTATGTAAACGTGCAAGACCAAAAGGCATATCACAAAGCCCTGATTATAAGAGATTTGGCCGTAGAGAGCATTGACACCATAATCAAAAAGCTCGTTTTACACTAACAGACTCATAAGTTGGCTCACCCAGCCTCAGGTCAAGCCGTGACTGGGCTCGAAGTTTTTTGTCGACCTGTGGCTACAACACATGGTTGCAGTCAATGTTTCCGTGAGGAAGATTTCTACATCTGCCTGGAGCTGTGATGCTCGGTGCTAAGCAGAAAGCGCTCAATGAGACGCTTGCCAGAGCCTGCTGGCTGACCACTGATGCTTTTCTAGCATAAACTGGCCCATATGTTGCCTACCTCTATATCGACCTCAAAATTATAGGTTGATAGTCATTCACACATTCAAGTTTCTTACCCTATCCTAACTTCATTTCCTTTCTCTGGAGTCGTATGTATTACCATTCAAAGGAGAATCTTGCCAAAAGCGGGTACAAGAAGAAGCCAATTTCTCTAAATTTTTCCGGTAAATTATTTTCAAAAAGTATAATGCAATATTATAGAAAGTTTCGCTAGTTGGTACGGACGTATTTCTAAATACAGTGCAAAAACGAGGAACCCGAAGACAGAAAGGGTACAAACGAGTGCTGGGGGACACCTACAGTGCTCGTCTGTGTCCCTTCTACCTTCCAGTATCGTTGGTTTTGCACTGTATTCAAAAATGTATTTCCAAAAAAGCTTCGAGAATACCTATATAAAAACAACTATTTGTGTATACAGTTATAGATGCTTATTTATGTCATTCCTTAATTAATGCAAACTAGTGTAAGAGCGTACTTTTCAGGGATTATCAGCATTTTATGAAATAAGCAAATTCTGTAAACAGACAGTGCCTGTGATCAACTTTCTGCTTTTTTTTTCGTCCAAGAATGATATTTTGACTGTAAAAACATCTTTTGTTTGAAAGCATTGACAGAAATTACCACCAGAACTTCCACGTGATGTTTTACTAAGCACTGATAGCAAAATTTATTAAGAGTGTGCGGACGCTGTTTTACCTATAGTACACAAACTTGGCGCGTCCATTAGGGCTGACTCCGTAAATTTTCGCCCCCAATACTATGGTAGACTATGCTATGCTTTATGCTTTCTACTCCTCTTAACATCCCTCCTAACTCTCGCTTTCATTTCCCACCCTTATTCTATGCAATGCTATGCTGAGAGCTGCTTGGCACATATCCGTTTTTCAGTACTTTCCACTGAAAGAACTCCACTTTGCTGTAACGAAAAATCGCGAGGCCTCTGTGGAACACGCAGCAGACTCTCAGAGCCAAAGCTAGAAGGATGGCTTTTTTAAAGGTTGTTGCAACTAATACAAGTACACATGCAAGGTACCAACTAGGTCGTTTTTTTTTTTGTTTTTTGAGCAGGAAACCGTGGAAAAGCTAGAGTCTTGCCCTCACTATTTACCCGCCTAATTCTTCCTTTTTTGATAGTGCTAGAAAACCAAAGTATTACAATCATTTTAGATTATGATTTTTTGGCAGATAAATGCACACAAAAATACAGCAAAGGAATAAGCGATTATGATCAAGTAAAATGAACTGAATGCTTACATGCAGGCTCCTAGAAACCTGCTTAAACAGGTGGAGCTAATCCTTGGCCTTCATTTCTCTTATTGGTGCATGCGAACTAAAATGTTTTTGTTCTCTATACCGCGGCCAAACAAACTTGTATCAGTGCATGCACATGGCCCTGTTTACATGACAGTGTGTTCACCTTTGCAGCTCACACAAGTTGGACAGCTGATGGTGCAAGAGAATGTCAATATCTTCCTTTTACATTTCGCAATCATTCTTGAACACGCAAATTCCATCTGAAATTGGCACATACTTTAGTCGTCTGGCTATGCTGTTCCTGAAATGCCAATAAAAATTACAATTTGAAAATTTGTTTTGGTTTTTCTAGTTAAAGATATTCAGACTGCATGTCGAGCTTGTAGTGTTACACATAAGAATATCTTACAGTTGATTAGTGCTGAATGTAATCTCAAACACATTTAAATATGGTTTCAAAGTAGCCACAACTGCCTGAATTGGTGACACCTTGTGAACTCATTACCGGTACGAAGAAGTTAGTGGCTGCTCAGGCCCAATGTTATAATTCACCTGTTCTACGAGTATAGCAGGCATCAATGACAGACGAATCTGCAGGGTCCACGAAGAAGGCTATCGTCATTCACCTCTCTTGCTGTGTTCTCAGGCTGCTTTCTAGATGGTGCTGGCTGCTAACGCCAGAGGTACTTTATTATAAACATTACAAGAAACACACAACCTTTCAAATAGTTTTTAAAGGGAGATTGTGAAAGAGGTCCCTGCCGGCACCTGTAAACAAAGTTTGACAGAATACTCTGCCTGATGCCGCATCTAGTTCTCCCCGCATGCTATGTCACTGAAATTCGGCCTGGCACATTGTACAATAAAAGCTCATTCATTCAAACTTCGTTCATTAAAACTGGTGCCCTGGTCTCGGCACAACTTTATGTATTTAAATGGGAGAAAACTTTAAACAATTTAAACACGACATTATCAACAACGGTTAATTTGAACTGGGAGTCCCCTGACTTTCGTCCCCGTTTGCAGAAATCGGCCTATAGTGATCATCCAAATCTTTCATTTCTTGCATCTGTGTAAAACAAGTGTAGTAATTTATTTACATGCATGATTTTATGGTTTTAAATGTAGTTTGTTTGCTGCTACTGCGGTGTAGGTGGAATGACCTAGTCCGGCCATGTTTGCCTTTAGCCATATTTTTTGGACAAATATCACTATTGTTTTAAATAAACTAAAAAAGAAAGACTTTAAATATTGATTGAATTAGCTCTCCTATGTACATAATTGTGTTTTGGAAGACGAATAGCTTCGCATATTTTGGTGCTAAGTGCCAATGCTCACGTAAATGCGTCTCTGCTTGTTTGTGGTGTATTCCTGACTAATCAGTAATTTCTGTTCACTGTTAGCCCATGAACTTAATTTCTGAATTGACCTGCCACAAATATGCACTATCCCCTTCTTAGCAGGAATGAGTCCAGAGGTGCCCTCTCTGGATTCTCACCGTGCCATGCAACGTAATGTCTGTCCATTCTAGTGCTTGCTCGCTAATTCAAACAATTTTTACTTTCAGTTCGAATTAAGGAGCATTTACTGAAACATAGTGCTCCACCATGCTTTTGTTCTAATGTCCTATAATTTTGGTGGGTGTTTTAAAGCGATCACTGATGCCAAAAATGTATCTCAACTAATGATGCTGGCATTATTTATATATTGCAGTAGAGCAATTTCTATTAAACTTGATGATTATCAGACAAACAATTACTGAGGCATAAAAGCTGCAAGCACTTAAGAGGTTCGTTAAAGCTCCCTCGCCAAGTCAGCTGAAGAAATTCGGCTACCTGAATGAAATGTAGTCCCTATTACTTATTACTTTATTTGTCATGCTGGTAATAAACTGCTTGTACCTAAAGTAAGAAAAGTTTGGGGGAATCTACAAAGGCAAATATTTCCAAGTTGTGGTAGTCTGTATGCAAGGTGATTACGACGGTGTGCAGCTTCATATTTGTCGCGTGACTATCAGCTGATATCTTAGAATATCTGTGCTAGAAAGAAAACGGTGAAGTTCCTAAAGGAAGTTTGTTATCTAAACTAATGGAATGAAAATTCTTATGTAGATTGGGTGCAGCAGTCTATAATACAACTTTTGGGTGACTGCTGGGGGTCCTAGAATAACTTATTTGCTTGTAACAGTAGTCACTGAACCTTGAATTGGGGGCAAGCGTCATGTGTTCGTTTTCCAATGTCATCCATGTTGACCGGGGGTGCTTGAGAGTGCTTATCGCCAAATTCGCTTTTTTCTGACACCACTGATTGTCATAGCTGAGTTATGAGCCACAAACCTAGCAAGTGGTGACCTATAACACTTCAAAACTGTGTCAGCTCAGCTGCGGCGAGTGTAGAGCTCTCGCTATCCACGCATCACCTGCAAGATCCATGCTTGTGCAGCTGTAGCATCACTCCTCAAGAGACAACTACATTGCACGAGTTCACACCAATTGTCTTCAAACACTCTTTGTTTGTCCACCTGCCTTTGGAAAGTGTAACCATCCAAGAGAATAAAATAAGAACTAATGATAGTGTGGTGGGGCAGATCTTAACCACTGTATGTGTTTGATCTCCCTCGTCCGACCGCACACTCAATGGAGCCTGAATCGTCGAGTGCCCTGCAGTTGCCAGTGATGGCTAGTGGTTTGACAAGATGAAGGGGCAAAGCAGTGTCAAAAAGGACGTATAATTCTTTTTAGCTGCCTTGGTACACACTATGTGACTTAATTAGTAGTTCAAATACTGTATGATGAAGTAGCGCTAATTCTTACAAGGTTTCAAACACTGTTTAAGCGTTCATTTGAAGTGAAGTGTGCCCCTTATCTCATTTGAAAATATTTTCATGAATATTTTGCACATTAATGAGGCTGAGCAGTCTAATACCAATACCATATGGTGAAATAGCACACTTTTCGCATAGACAAAGTACACAAGAAAGGCGTGACAATCTTGTCCTCTCTGTCTATGTCAAAAGTGCGCTACTTCACCAGACGCTATAATAATCAGTCACAAACTAGCCCATCTCTTAACCTCACTCACCAGTCTAGTAAGTTTCAAGTCATCGTTTTGCTATGATATTATTATTATTATTATTATTATTATATTATTATTATTATTATATTATTATTATTATTATTATTATTATTATTATTATTATTATTATTATTATTATTATTATTATTATTATTATTATTATTATTATTATTATTATTATTATTATTGTTATTATTATTATTATTATTATTATGCATTAGTGAAACATTGTATATTTCGCACCTCTGGTACATTTGAATTTTTGCATTTTGCTATACGATTGCGTGCGCTATCACTGGGGTGCCACACTCCACGTACCTTTGCAAAAGACGGCGGCTGGATAAACGACTCAGACTCTATAAAAGCATGGTTCTGACAGTGAGACATGTTTCGGTACATTCAACTGCTCTGTAGTGCACCAGAATAATGTTCCGACAAGCCCAACTCATCGCTTTAATAATAAAAGGCTATATTGCAATAGCTGTTTCATTTGCTTCTTGGTTGCAGTTTTGTTAAATTGACTAAGATGCTATATTCTTAATTTATTACAGCAGTCTGCTTTAAGCGGTTTACCGAGTAGATTATACTGAAGAATCAGATTCAAGCTGAAAGTAAACAAAACTTGAAAAGTAAAAGCTTGCTGAGCCTCTTGCAGGCTTCGGAATAAAAGGACCAGGAGGGTACGCCGCAGATGTTAGCAAAGTGAGTTGTCTGAACAAGCTTGCATACATTGGGAAGTAGCAAGAATAGAGTGAACATTTATATAGCTTAAATGTTATTTAGAGCTAAGGTTGGTGGGGCTCTTAGGGCTTCACTGACTACCTGCTCACTGGGCCAGCTCCAAGTCAACCACTATAGCTCTTCAAGGCCTTCTCAGAGAGATACATTTCCCAAGACCGATGTGGTAGTGTGTTGACCTATATTGAGTTCACCTCACAGGGACATGAACGACACGCAAACATAATATGTGTCAGTGTTCGCACCGCTAAGCTCCAGGAGCGCTCGTCTCAGTATACTGCAGAATGTAGCTTTGAGTTTGTCTTAATTTGAGTATGTATTAGCCTGAAGTGGTGCCACAATGCATGATTCGTCTCTGGGGTTTTGGGATGTCAGCTCGACTGAATAGTCACTCACAAATTCATCCCATGGCCTTTCTGTCACCCAGTATGTATCAGCATGAGAAACATTCAACATGTTCATTCCCTAGTACGGCAATCTGTGGAAGGCCCAAAATGATGGCGTGTTCTTCTATAATATGAAAGCTTGGGATTTTGGTAGCAAGTCCATGACAAATACGTCCACACAAATAAAGAAATTTGACGTTGAATTAACGTAAAGGAAAATACGTGCTGATTTCAATTGGGAACGCTCATAAAGTGCTCATTTCTATGCCTGCAAATAAAACAAACAATGCAACGCATAAACAAGTTTGGCTTCACTGTTACGCACATGCCCTACGGAGAAGCACGCGGTAAAGACAAGCATGAATTGATTAAACTGGTATTCACAAGTTGTGCTTCAGTGCCCTACACGGGCGCTGCGAAAAAGCGCGCATTTGGGGCCATTACAATCACACCAGTGTTGATCTCTCAATGCCAAATGGGCAACGCGAAGCACAATTCCATTTTGCCATTACTGCATATTAGCGCAATGAGAGGATCACTTGGTGAAAGTTACACAACTTTTCAGTAAGCTATTAAAGGTGCCAAAAAATTCAGCACTACATGAGAAGCGTCTGGGAAAGTGTTCTCAAATTCCGGCAGCATAGCCCTATATTATCAGCTGTCTAATGTGGACAGGTATTTATGACTAATAAATACGCGATAGCGACCACCAGGGCAGAGTACAACTACAAAAAAAATTGGTTCTGAATCTGCAAGTTACACCGCAAATGTAGTCGAAAGACGATAGTCTTGGGTCTGGAGAGAGTGACCAAAACGTTTATTTGATGTTCTGCGCAAGAAAATCGGTGAAGGGTATTCTGGGGGCGCTGCATTAGAGTGCCTCGAGCGTGTAGCGGAGGCGATCGAGCGCATCGAGGCGCGTTAGGCACAAGCGCCATCTGACAGTTATTTTCGAAAACGAAGGCGTGCAGCCCGCGGAGAAAGATGCGCGCCAGTCTCGGAGGTGCTAAGGTGTAGAACGCAAAGCGACGGGCAGGTGCCACCACCGTGACGTCGTAGCAAAGCGTTGGAAACAACTTTTTGAGCATCGCGTTGCACTGTCAGCGCAGTGCGCTAAAACGCTACATTCCTTAGAGTTACTTGTGTGTGCCTCTTCTATTATAAAAACAGACATACAAAACTTCGAAGTGTTGTTATGGCGCCTCAAATATGCGCAATAATTGCTTTTTAATTGACAATCGCATGACTATGAACGCTAAACATTGAGCAATATTGGTGGGCGCTGCAAATGGTGTTAACCGTTCGGTGACGTTTGAGGTATCGTTAGAGCGGACAAACAGACAAATGTACCGACAGACAGACAGACAGACCAAAACTTTTCCGTCAAAGGTCCCCAAGAATGACCATCG
This sequence comes from Rhipicephalus microplus, assembly GCF_043290135.1. Lineage (NCBI taxonomy): Eukaryota > Metazoa > Arthropoda > Arachnida > Ixodida > Ixodidae > Rhipicephalus > Rhipicephalus microplus. The sequence goes on from NC_134710.1 coordinate 237,507,155, forward strand.
TCTTTAATATTAGAGACGACTGCTTACCTGTTGTGGCAAGGCAAGCGTACTGCAACCTGCGACGTCTGTCGACCGAGCAAGTGCAGTCACCAAGATGTTGACAAAATCGATACGGGGCACGTGTTTGTCTACCACGTTAGCCACACGAAAGCTGCACGACTCGCAGAGCCAAATCATCGCCAAACGATCAAACTCGCTCGAGCAAGGAGCTAGCTTGAGAATCAGGCCTGAGAAAAGAACACCTCCGGGCCGGCGAAGCAATGGTTTGAAAATCTCCGCTTCGACGTAACGACGCCACCACCGAAACTCCCTAGATCGAAAAATCCCCAGAAAGCCTCTTGCAAGGTAATATTCTGTATAACAAATAGACGCTCGCTGGGACTGATAGGTAGTACACGGATTTCTCTTGTCTGCGTACTTCCTGTGGCGAATCGTACTTGCGGCTTCGTTTTTTGTTGGTTTTGGTTTCGTATTGAAAGAAAGAACGAACCCCTTTGAACTTCGTGACCACATCTGAAATGGTAAGCCTTAAAGAATAAGGTGGTGAAGCACAACCGCTGAACATTTGCTGATTTTTGTTTCTTGAGAAAACAGCTCCAAGCCACACGAACACACACGGAGCCAGAAGCAGGCCAGAAGTACGAAGATTAGCCAAATACGTGTACTACTCATTATTCTCGGGCTTGCTGAAACGCCGTACGTTACAGCTCCAATAGACACTAGCGCCGAGTTCCCTGTAGTGTATATTAGTAAACTCTATGACTCCATTGCTGCAGAGGAGCACAAATTTGTTTCATAGCAGATACAATTTAGATCGATACGGTGATCGTAGTAGGCGTAGTGCATCAGAAAACAATGACTAAAATGCGAAGCTTGTGCCGCCGGGGTGGAACCACCACCTTAACGTAAGTACGTTACCCATTACAGTTCCGAAATTGTAACGAGTACATTACTGAGTTACCTAAAAAAGCAGTGTACTGCCACTAGCGCCGTTACTTGTAACGCGTTACTCCCAGCACTGGACGAACACAGCGGTCAGCATGTGCCTATGACTAAAAAAAGAAAGTAAGGCTCCTGAATTCCTTGCTGCCGCTGTTATGGCGGCGCTTACGTCAACTTAGTAGACTAACGGTTCAGGCTAGTTGGTTTCCAGTTTTGCTAAAAAGGCCGAGCGTGAAGCAGGAGGGGAACACACAAACAATGAAGAGAAGCGCCTACTTCCAGTCGATGGTTTAGTGTTCCCTAGAAACATAGAAAAAGCAGAAAGAACGAACAAAACGAGCAATGCCTAAGGAAACGCAAAAATACCTCCTTCCAATCACCGTGTGGCCACGCTTGCTGTCTCCCAGAAATGCTTTGGAAAAAGAAGTATCGTTGATGGTACACGGCACAACACACCAAACTTTTTGGGTGGTTTGTGGCTTCCGTGATGAGCTCAGCTTTTTTCGATGGGCACCGCAAAAAAAGAGAAAAAAAAATGACAGAAAAAAAAGCACTGCTCGTTCAATTGGCATGAAGAAACACATTTTAAAAACGACGCTGTTGATTAGCGCCCATTTTGCCATAAACAATAATCTTCACAATAATAAAATAACTGCTGGAATTCAAAATGGCAGTTTAACGTTGTTGGCAAGCTCAAGCAAGCAATTATTTAAACCCATTCCAATTCTGCCTGCGCAATGGTATGGAGGTAGCAAAGTGACTAGCTCATTTTCAAAAAGGTAGGAGTCAGTTTCACCCTCAGAAGAAATGTAGAAATGGTGGGTGCATATCTCGCCACGCAATGCTAAGGTTACAGCGGAATTTTTTTCCCCATTGTAAACACGTTTGAGCTAATTTCCGAAAAAAAAAGTAACGAGATACTCATGCCCTAGATATCACGATATGGGCGATACATCGTAAAAGTATTTCTCTCCTGAGATACAAGTACATTTTTGAAAAGTATCCGGATACAGCGATACAGATACTCAAAAGTATCTCTGAAATACTATCGCAATACTCTTGTATCGCAATATTGTTTACTCTTGCACGACACTAGGAAAACCTTTTTAGCCACTATACCCACGCCGCCGCCGGTCGAAATCACCTCTGCGCACAACTCTAGTTGTCACCAGAGGCGCCCGCATCATGGCGGCAACGTGGCTGTGAATGAATTCGTCGGGAGCACGGTCAAATTGAATACGATACATAGTAGCCACGTGATGACATAACTCTTACTTGTGCCTGCGTGCGTGCATAGTCATATCCAGCTTTTTTGGACACATAACAGCCAGCACCCCTAGCTGTCCCGGCTAGAAGCTAGTGCTTTTTCAATGGAACCAGTGAGTTTTTCTCGAATAAATAATTGTATAGGGTGAATGCTGAAAAGGGTAAAACAAAGCGCAGCTGGAACCTAAACGGACGAGAAGGCTGCGGCGATCATGTTGGGGTAAGCCTCAGTTTTGTCCCCAGAGCAGTAAAAATCGTAGAATGGCCGTCTACGAAAACGGCCAAAATTGGCCTGTTTTTTAGACAAAAAACGTTTGCTATAGTAAAACTAAGCAGGTTATATTAATGGTCAGTGTGGTCAGTGCACCATATGTAGTTCCCACACTCAGCTTTTGATTGAAGTCCTTCTCAACGTGTCGCAACAGGCATTGCATTATTTTCTAAAGCGTTTTTTTTTTTTTGCAACGCGGTCCTTCAAATATTTGTGGTATAGTGATAAACTCTTGTTTATCGCAGGCACCTTGGCATAATTCATGGCCGAGTTTCTGGCGTCATTCATTAATCGCAAAGTAGCGGGGCGCAACATCAGCGCGCCGTCATAGACTCACTGCCATGCGTCGAAGCATTTCTCTTTTTTTTTTTTTGCCTGTGAATTAGTTTCACAGTATCCTACAAGATGTCGCCACCGAAAGGAAGTAAACAACAAGCAACAATCTCCTTGCGCATGCTTCGCATAACATTGATCCCCATGTTACGTGGTATGTGCCCATTAAAATGACGAAAAGTCCCTCCTGTCTATGGGATGGGAACTTATGCCAATCTGTAGGGCTTCTTCGGAGAGGCTGAAAAAATGGCATTCCAGTAAACCTATAATTTGGTGTTTTATCTCAACCGTGTGTTATTGCAATACCAACTATATGGACGTTATCGATAGATTCTCGCCGCCGACGTTGCCATCACCATCATGTTCCGTGAAAAGTTCCCATCGACATCATTCCCCTGTGTACTGTATAATCTACGCGCGTGAACGGTGGGGACGAACACGGCTGATCAAACGTATCGGCCCATCTCCATCGATCAGAGGGCGCATGCGATAAGATTAACCCATGGGTGAAGCATGTCATCAAAGCATAAACGCCCTGTTTGCTTTGAGGGCGCATGAAAAGACGCGGAGGTGAATGCGGGAGTGGGGAAGAGCGTTGGAGCAGCGACTGCGAACGTTGACTATAAGGACGCGGTGGCGAATGCTATATTGGCAGACATCAGCGGACGGCTTGTCTACCCTTCTACGTTCTTCGCTCGCAACGAGAAGCGACTCTGCCGATTCTCTTTTCGACCGCGATCGGTTGTGTTCTGTTGCAGCAGCGTTTTGTAGAGTTACGCAACACTGGATGTGAAAATTTAGACTTACTTGAGTTGTCGCTACCGCACTCATTACATCACCCTTGTGGTGAAACTGGGATATATTTTTATAAGTTATCATATGTAAAGTGCTCAGTGAACAGAAAACGACCAGCATGCCTTCTTTCTTGACCATCATAAAGCTCTGTGCGCTGCATCGGATAGGTCTGTGTGCTAAGACGTATGTATATGAAAGCTCTCAGAAAGTTCCAGAGACTGGTGCTGACACAGGCAACAACAAACTGTCATCGATAGATTATATTTTACGATCATGATCAAGTTTTTTTTATTGCTCTTGCGCCATTCCTTCTTTTCTTGGTGAAAAGCGCATGTACATATATGTATATTCTAAAGTATAGCTAGTGGTCCTACGGTTTCCGCATTGAGATGGCCGATACCGCAGCCTGTGACTACTGTGACAACGAAGAAATCATCCCACATGTATTTTGTGACTGCTGACAGTATTGTGGTGAGTGGCTATGTCTTTGCAATGAGCTCAACAAATCAGATAATCAATGATGTCTGTCGAAGGAAAAAAATGCGATATTACAACTGGGTGAAGGTTTAACTGGTGACAGCGGCTCCAACTTCGAGCTACCCGGCATTGAGGCACCCCTTAATAGATTAACGGCTTTTCATGAAAGAGAAAAGAGAGGGCTACCAATATATTGCTGTTTGGGGTGCATCTTTTCCTAGTATATGTTCTTTAGGTTGCTTAATTATTTTATTAACATGGTGTTTTTCGGAGTTCATTATTTATTTTTGAAGAAAACGTGCACTTTATCGCAGTTTATATATTACTAATACCCAATTCTGTGAAAAATTGGCGTCGGCTTACTCAGTTCTCTCACAATGCTCCAAAATCAGATTCACTGGTATGTAAAGACGAGTACATCGGAAAAAATGGAGTATAATTGAACTGTAAGGAAGGCACGCACAAACACTGGCACAGTTTGGTTGAAATACTCCAATACATCATTTTGTCTATATAACAATCCTAAAGCTTGTGGTAATATACGCAATTGCGTACTTGTAATTAATGTAAGAATATTTTACGAGGTTGTTGTCCCTGATGGAAGCGCACTCTTTTCGAGTGCTATTCCCGGCCTCTGAAGGAGGGCGTAGATCAACATACCAAGGGATATTTTGCTGTGCTGATGAACCACTTGTTGGTATATCATGGTGGTCTTACGCCTAGGAAGCTCCTCGTCACATGTGGTTGCAAAAACTGTCACTGCCTGCCCCGCCATGGTGGTCTAGTGGCTAAGGTACTCGGCTGTGGACCCACAGGTTGCGGGTTTGAATCCCGGCTGCGGCGGCTGCATTTCCGATGGAGGCAGAAACGCTGTAGGCCCGTGTGCTCAGATTTGGGTGCACGTTGAAGAACCCTAGGTGGTCAAAATTTCCGCAGCCCTCCAAAACGGCGTCTCTCATAATGGTATGGTGGTTTTGAGACTTTACACCCCACATATCAATGAAAATGTCCCTGCCTGACATCCGCGAAGCTCTGGCGACTCGTAGATGGTGATGAAAATAGGATAGTTTTGCATGAAAGAGTCTGTCGACGCAATGGCTTTCGCATTATCTTCATATAGTTAATTATGTATTGAGGAGAGATTACGAAGAACAGACACGCTAGCGCTAAAGAAATCAGTTCTGTTTTAGCCTTGAGGAAGAGAAGTCTCGACACAACCCCTGTTTACAGATTGTTCATCGCAAGCTTCCAGATAGTTATTTAGTACTTGGCATCGTGTGTGCTACCGGACACTTCATTCAAAATAGTCCAAGAGTCCAATCAGCCAAATTCCGTAGAATCACAGCAAAACTAAGGTAAAGTTTACATTAGCGAAACAGGTCGCCCGATGGCGAAGGCACGTCACGGCAACACACCAGGCACATGCTCGCCCACCCATTTCTGCAATTTCTTTTCGCTATGGCACACTGAATGCAAAAGGCCCATATGAAAAAGATGCCCCCTCCCTCTAAAACAACCTGCCTACGCCCTTGCAGCCGACGTGTCAATGACCGCTTAGATCATGCTCACCTAATAAAAGTATAACAAGGTCATAATAGCCGTTAAAAATTAGGGGACCCTATAGCTTTGCCTTTGTGCATGAACCTTTTGGAACCAGCTATGCACCATTTACATCGCCTTAAGGAAACGGGAACATTTTCGTGAGGGCATTTTCTAGTGGGTTACTGGCTTTAGACCACGAAGTCATTGTGATAATCACATGTTCAGACGCCTGATTTCCATGGACGCTTGTACCACTCAATAATACTGCAATATGCCATGTTGCATTGTGATCCATGTATAGAGGACGCGTGTGCTACTAAAGCACGTGTCGCTTTCATTGCGTTTCCAAGCACAGGAAGTTATTTTGATTGATATGTGGGGTTTAACGTCCCAAAACCACTATATGATTATGAGAGACGCCGTAGTGGAGGGCTCCGGAAATTTAGACCACCTGGGGTTCTTTAACGTGCACCCAAATCTGAGCACACGGGCCTACAACATTTCCGCCTCCATCGGAAATGCAGCCGCCGCAGCCGGGATTCGAACCCGCGCCCTGCGGGTCAGCAGCCAAGTACCTTAGCCACTAGACCACCGCGGCGGGGCACAGGAAGTTATTTTCAAGTTATTCACAAGAAAACGCTTGGCCGTGTGGTAAAGCATCCATTTGAAACGACATGGGTTCAATTTCCACTTGGACCCAAACGAGCCAGGTTCGATCCCCACTCTGACCCATGATTTTTCGTTCTTTATTACTTCATCATTAATGTTTCGCTGACATAGATTATCCTTCTTCGCTCACCACCAACGACGCCGAAGCCAAGACTAATGCTCGAATTCCTGCAAAACGAGCTCTTTAATGCTACTGCGTTAAAATAGGAGAGTATGGATAAAACAGAATGGTGAGACATTTTACAAGCCTGAATTTATTATTTGTTTGTTTTCATTCATCCGAAGGCACAAAGCTATATTTATAACATGGCACACATCGAAGACAAACGTAGTTGTTGTCATTTATATTACAGCCCCAATGCACACCGTTAAAAATGTCACATTTTAAAATCATAAATGCCTATGCCCCGCTTCTCCGTTGTGTGATTGGATATGGTGTCACGACAGTGTAAATATATCCAATCACACAGTGACAGAAGCGGGATGAAAAGCTGGCGCCACTGATGCATTATCGAAAATTCCTCGCCCTCGCGATTACTCTGGAGGAACTTGAACCAATAATTTTATTATTGCGATAGCAATTATATGGACACTGTCGGCTGAATTTCGCCATCGGCGTGGACGTCGGCGTCGATGTCAAGCACTCTATATGCATACCTATCCATATATATGAAAACGGAAGAAAGAAAAAAATCCAGAAAAAAAGACTCCGGCGCCTAGAATGGAGTGTAGGACCTGCGCGTCGTAAATTCGAGGCATTAACTACTGAGCCACCGAGAGGTACCTCCTGAAACGTTCAAACGGCAAGCTAATCATATCTACCCCTTACCGCTGTTGGTGGGCTTCTCGGGGAGGGGGTGACTATCGTGTTTTCAGCGTTATCAGCAAGGTGGCGCAGTGAGCGCACGGCGGCTCTCATCTCTCACGCGTGCTTAGGCCCACGTAGAGAATAAGGGTGTGTACGCTCGATCGCGCGCCCTTATCTTGTAGAGGGGAGAATCGTACGTCTTGGCTAGCCTTTGAGTTTCGTCGGAACATCTGTTGTAATTACCGGGTGCACAAAGGTCTTTGCAATCGTTTCACAGCCTCCGTTCACGAAAAGAGTGCGCTTTCCAGGCACAGCGAAGTAACAACTCAGACGCTTCTTCACGTTAATCTGTACCTGTGAGTACGTTTCGTGCGTCCTTTGCGCGTGAGAAACGCAGGGCACGTTTCGATCTGCTTGCCATTCTGCGCGTGACCTTCCAATTTGTTGCTATCGCGTTCATTGTCTCGCCATTGTGGCAAAGCTGTGACTTTTTTCCCTGTATCCACGCCCATGACGCAATTTAAAAGATTACCTGTAGGTATAAAAACGATATTTCTACAAAGTAAAGCCTAGTTACAGAGAATTCGTTAGAATAATGGATCCGAAGTGGGGGTGTTTAGGTTCACTGCGACACTGGCTGCCTCGGCGAACAGCTCACTTCGCGTGCACCTTTACTGTACTCAGCGAGGGTACCAAAAAAGGATATTGCGTATGCAAACGTAGGACTGAAAACACGTGATAACAATAATAGCAAAAACAAACAACCTATGGCGACTTCGACTGTTGGAAAATGGTGGCAGCAACGGTGTACTATAAGCGTCAAATGAAACCCGAACAGTGGCAAGTCTTCGCGATGGTACAGTGCGCGCCATCCAGTTATCATGATTGACAAGCCTGCATCCTCTTCGGCCCCTCTGCGCATTATGCGTGCCTGTCCATGGTGAGTAGTGCACGGCGCACACTATATCATTACGAAAGCGTAATGATATAGTGTATATAAACAAACAAAAAAACGTTGTCTCGGGCTGATAACATGCTTGCCAATCTTGAGTGAAAGTGGCGGAAGCGCGTCGATAAACCGAGAGGCATGCAAGATTTAAGGACTATTTTTGTGAGACAAAACAACACCTTCTGAACACGTTTTTCTTCAGTATACTCTGCTTCTCTGATCAGCATAATATTATCTGGGGTTTTACATTCTAAAACCACGAGGTGATTATGAAAGACGCTGTAGTGAAAGGCTTCAGAAGTTTTGACCATCTGGCGTTCTTTAACGTGCACTAACATAGCACAGTTCACCGCCCGCTACTATTTCGCCTCTATCGAAGTGTGACCGATCCGGCCGAGATCAAACCCACAACATCTCAGAATCCAAGCTCCATAACCAGTGCCCCAATGCGGCGATCTCTTGAGCAGCATATTTTCATCGGTAATATTACCCGATGACTCACTAGTTTTGTTGCCGCCATGCCAGCTTATGGCGTTCAAAACTAGAGGCTAAAGTAAGGCTTGACTAGATGCATGTCGTCTTTACTTTTCATTTACCCGGAACAGGTACTCATGTCAGCACTAATATACAACAGAGTGAATGAAAACAGCGAAAAAGAAAGTTGAATGGTAACAAGCGCTTTTCGCAATAAGGTTCTGCGTATAGATTTAATGAGCCACGTGTTCGATGCTCACTAGACTGCTCTCCGCACAGTGTTCATGAGCCAAACCATATCATGGTTTATCAACTAAAGAAAAGATCAAGCACACATTGCTTGTTTGACTCAAATTTTCAACCAAGTTCAGTGGCTCGAAACAATGATTGCGGGTGCTGCGTCGAATTCTGCCAGTGGTCTGGTATCACATTCGCACGTGGCGGCCGCTTTTTCATCAGTGTTTTTTTTTCCTTTTTTTATATCGGTACCATTCTGCCATTGTGTAACGTCCATCTTACTCACCGATAGCCTGCTCAAGCGACCTTCCTTCGTGAACAGTATTTTATAATTCCTTGAACCTACATTTGAGGACACTAAAAACGCAGCGCGCCAGGCAGCAGTGATGTGATTATGTTTCGATTTCGCGAAGTTTAAAATGAGGCTGGTAAAAATTAAACAGCGGAGTTGTCTTAACGCAAAATGAAACTTTTAATATTTTCTGTTGAAATGCTTCAAATATTAAATTGAACATATTTCTCTAGGGTCACTATTACAATGTTTATTAGGCAACTTTTGTGAATTACCAAGCTTGACAGACTGTGAAAAATATTCTGACATGCTCTATATGGCGCTGAAGCATACTGCACTAATTATCCCGGCTGCATTTCCGATGAAGGCGGAAATGTTGTAGGCCCGTGTGCTCAGATTTGGGTGCACGTTAAAGAACCCCAGGTGGTCGAAATTTCCGGAGCCCTTCAATACGGCGTCTGTCCTAATCATATGGTCGTTTTGGGACGTTAAACCCCACGAATCAATCAATCAATCAATACTGCACTAATTGGAAACGTGTAGTGCTCATGTATTAACTTTTTCATTACATTTTCATTACTTGGGGAAGATGTAAGCTATAGGGAGCAGTGCACTGCAATCAGACTGTATGCGCATCGAAAACAACTTACAGGCGCGTGGTGGACACAACACTGCAATGCGAATCGCAATGCCACAAACAAATATATCCCGTTAGAGAAGAAACCGCGCCTCTGGTCTGTGAGCACGGCGAGACAAAGGGAGGACCAGCTCAAGTTTGCGCAGCGCCATTCACCGCCCTAGCGGAAAGAGGGCCAAGCTCCGGTCGCTCGGACAGGCCACGCTTGCTGGGTTTTCCCGTTGCGCGCACCGAGAACGTGTGCCTTGGAGCGCTTATCTCGCATTTCGCACGCTATAGACCGCCATCCTTCGTCATTCTGCAAAGTAGGCACGCACTACTGCTGCATTGTGAGCTGCTGCAAAAGTTCAAACATGACGAAGACCTGAAAATTGCCGTCAAGCTCTACCGTATTCATTGCGAGCAGTGCGAGAAGCAAAGGCCTCAAGAGTGGATTATGGCAGTTCGCCGATACTCCGTGGTCTCGTTTCTTTGAATTTTTTTTTCGTGCACGGTACTACAAACTATTAATTAACTGAAAGAAATGCGATGGCTGGACTCATAATAAGAGAAAGCGTGTTTGTAAACTGTGTTCTCTTTTCTCAGACAGACGGACGAAAATTTTTTCCGTCGAAGGTCCCCAAGAAAGACTGTCGTCTTTAAAAACAAATTCGCTTTTTTTTATACACCAAGGGTGCATCTATGACGGCCCCACATTTCGGGCGGAATGCTGCGAGCTGTCGGGCACGGTATCACTGTCGAGTCATTGCCGGGAATCACCGTCGAGATAATGCCGACACACCGCACTCTTTTATCTGCGCGCTGAAGTGAAGCGACAATCACAGGGTGTGTGCACCGCTTATTTATTATATTTTATTCTTAGGACGTTACTGCATACGTCATAGCGAGACTTTTCCATTTTTTAAGGTCGATACATCACGTGGTGTCGTTCACGCGAACTAAACCACTGGGTTCCAGAAAAGCTGGATATGCTGTGCAATAAACTGATAGACGCAACGAGCTACTCCTCGGCGTTGCGGTATGAAAACTACTCCTCGGCAAGAGCAAAAGGGGTGGGCATACCTGAACTTTGCCATGGGCGTCTGTCAATCAAACTGATTGACGCGTGAACTTGCGTACAAACTCGCTGACTCTGAGAAGGCCCCAGTTCAGCTCGTTACTGTCTAGGTGCCTGTGTAACTGTCAAGCGTTTGATGTGGTGGACGCTATAAGAAGCTGCTTCTTTGCATACTTCGGTAATCTTGCACTGCCATAGAGAAGCTTGTGATAAGCTAGTTTTTTGTGGCTTTTCGATTCGGTCGTATACCCATCTGCTGTGTGTGCTTTGAAGTAAAGGCCGCATCAGCTCTGTCATAATTTTGATTATACTAAATACCTAGGGCTTCATGAACTTAAAAGTATTGTCTTAATTGATAAGGTTTCAATTGAAATGGCAATAATTTTCTCGGGCGTCAGTGACAAAGCCGTAATTAGTATACAGCTATTTAATGTAATTCTCCTGAACCCGATACTAATTGACATGATATTAGTAAGGTCTAGTTAGCATGGTTTTGCTCAGTGTACTCATAATTAACATCGCGTTGATTAGCATGGTTTAGTGAGCACGTAAACTAGCATGCTTTCGTTCGCACGGTTCTAGTTTTACATAGCTTGCTTACCATGGTCTTATCAATATGTGGCGTTATTACCTCGTTTTTACCACGACTTGGCTTAATTAGTTTGGTCATAGCATGTCCTGGTCTAACCAAGGAGGATTAAAAAAATTGCTGGAGTGGAAATGATTGCGCAGAAGTGAAGCCATTCCTCTGGCAAGATGACGGTTGTGGCGGCCATCTTAGTAGGGGCATAATAAAGTATCACCGTTCAGCGAATAAAAAACGAAGCGTTTCCCTCGCACGCCCAACGAGTTTAATGTGGGAACTTTTTCGGGTCACATAGTGCTCCAAGTGTGTCTTACAGTTACTAGTTTTCCTTAGTGAGCCTCTAATTGGGGGCAAAGTTCTTTGAAGATTCAGTTATCCATACTCGTTTCTCCGTATTATTTCGTGGGGAACAAATGTCTTTCAATATAAAACTAACGTAGCATTTACATAAAATATCAAAGCCACTTGATCTTTAAGTGGCCACTATCAGAAAAGAACATGTTTCCGCCATATTGGCAGTGGCAAAAGGTGGCTTCATTTCTGCTGGCAAGGCATTGCGGGAGCTTCCACTCCAGCAATTTTTCTTTAATCCTCCTTGGGTCTAACTAGCCAAGTACACCACGCAGCCCAATAGCGAATTAGCCGGCCGCACGTGCTCGTGTGCTAGCGAACGATAGCAACCGAGCAGGTGACGACAATGAAGACGCGTACCGGCTGAGCAGCGTGCTTCAATCGAACCTCCTTGGCTAGAGTGTACAGGCTGATCATGATGCTCAGCGCGTTGCCTCAGGTTTAGCTGCGGTCGCGTTGTTGTGAGGCGTTCAGTCGGAAGGAATGTCAGAGGCCAACGTGCTGATTGCTCTAAAGCAGACTTAGTGCAGGTATTCGACGCTTCAAACTGAATTTAAACAGCTCATGTCTTCAAAAAACATTATCAGGAAAAGCTTCTGGCACTTTTATTGCACGGGTACACTTTTGCACTCAGTGGAACTACAAAAAAAAAAAATAAAAGGACATGTCTCTGGTCTAAAAACAACGCCCAACTCTGCCGACCCTCCTTGACGTGATACCAGATTCTGTCGTAACCAATGAAACGCAGCGCTCCAAGGGGTGGATTTGACTTTTTCGTATCGTGTGCTCCTTCAAAAGGGGCTGTCACCAGAAGTCGGAAAGATCCCGAGTTCAGTGAAACTCGGTCGAAACTCGGGCAATTCTGCATAGCACCCCAGGTTGTTTGGAGGTGGCTCTTAGGTCATTTCAAGGCTTTAGCTTGGTGATGTTAGGTTGTTTGCAATTATCAGCCCAGAGAGGTTCGAATTAAGTCACACACAGTCACGGACATGACACGCATGCCCAACATCCACAGTCAGTAACTCGCGCTGAAACCAAGCGTTCGCACCTCTCATAGATATACGGGCACGTCGTCGTTGGCGTGGACATTCCCTCGCTTCGGGGTCTTCTCGCAACCGCGGTTGCCTTTCCCGTTCCCTGGAATTCTCTCGTTGTACGTACTCGGTGTCTTTGGCTCACTGCCATCACTTTGCAGCCATCTGTTGTTGAGCCAACTGTTGCCTTATAAACTTTTAGTGAGTCAGTGATGAATAGTGGGAGTTAACCAATTTCTGTGGCCCATACTCAGTTATATGATTATTATAGCGTTTTGGTTTGACGTATAAGGAACTATTAGCTAAACAGCTTCACAGTTGATACAATGAATCATGTATAGATAGCGTAAGATCTATAATTCTTCCATGAATACGTGGTGCATCATACAAGCTTGAAAACATAACAACACACGCAAACTCATAGTGGTGTTTCGGGCTCCGGCTAAGTGCAGAGGATTGAGTCGTTTCGACTAAATAAATTGTTCAAAGAAGTGTTGCCAGAACCATGCTCAAAGCAACGCAATTAAGAAGTAATTTACGAGCTTTCTCAGACCTGCAGAAGACAGTACATCACACAATCGAAAGGTGTGATAATACAATGCTAATAGGGCCCCAAAATAATTGTCAAACGTTTAATCACACAGGTAATTCGCTTCGGAAGTGACTCACAGTGCAAGTGTACGCCGCAGTTCCAAAAGGCAGTTATTTTATGAAATGTGCTGGACAGAATGATGGAAAAGAGAGAGAGAGAGAATAAATTTTTATTAGCGAAATTAAGGCAAGCTTTCCTCGAAGAGTGGGGTCTCCATCACCTATCGTGACTGCGAGCCCGTTAGACCAGCTGTTGCTGTTTCTGTCAACCCGAGCTGAGAAGCGCAAGCTCCAAAATGGAAATGTTATGATTAGATGGCACTCGCGCAAGCAGGAAAAAGTGTCAGCGCGCCAAAAATAGGTATATCATCCAAAAGAAATGAGGTTAGGGCGAATAAAAGAAAAAAAAAAGATCAAGATACTATATTGTTTTCAACCGGTACTTTTGTCGTTGCTCGTCTCTACATGAGTTTTAAAACATTACAGAGTGTTTTTTTTTTCAAAACAATGGACAAAGGATTTCACAACTGTGTCATTATGTTGGTCTCAGAGTGCTCTTAGACACAAGTGCCGAGGAAGATGCATGTTTTTTTTTTTTGCCTTGGTACTTTTTTCTGTGAGAACTGCATGGTCAACCCGTTTTAACTGGAGTAGTAGAATTCAAAAATTTCAAACTGCATAATAAGGGTGGCGTCTTTTGAGTAGACGCCCACGCACGCCTAAATGAGTGAGTGAGTGAGTGAGTGAGTGAGTGAGGAATTTCAACAGTGTTGAAAGCTGTGTTAATTGGAGACTGATCATTACACCGTATATTGAAATAGCGATATTGAAATAGCGCTCTTTTGAGGAAGACAAAGAGGACCAAAAATACACAACAAACGCAAATAAATTTATTTCATAAACAATACTTCATATACACCTACATGCACCCATGAATAGAATCCCCCCACCCTCCCGTAGCAGTCGAATTTTTGATGGAGGCAGAAAATACTTGAGCTGCTGACCCGCAGGTCGCCGGATCAAATCCCGGCTACGCCGGCTGCATTTTCGGTGGAGGCGAAAATGCTGTAGGCCCGCGTGCTCAGATTTGGGTGTATGTTAAAGAAGACCAGGTAGTCAAAACTTCCAGAGCACTCTACTACGGCTTCTCTCATAATCATATGGTGGTTTTGGGATGTTAAACCCCACATATCTATGCATCCGATAGATTTAGGTGCACGTTAAAGAACCCCAGGAGTTCAACATTTCCAGAGTCTTCTACTACGGTGTCTTTCATGTTCATATTGCGGTTTTGGGACATTAAACCCCATTTATTATTATTATATGCACCCACGCTCCCCTAAATTACACACATTAAACTATCAGTCAAAAGCATCATCATCAAAGAACAAAATTTGCGCACATTCAAACGACAGGACAAGCAACCTTAGACACTATAAAAAAGAATAAATAGTCGAGGGAACAACCAGATAAAATGCACTGGTATACACGCGCTTCCTTCAAACATAAACGACAGAGGGACAGTTGCTAACTCTACATAATCTGTTTAATATAGTTAAGATCAGCGTCCTTCCCGGAAGGTGACTTCCCGATCAGGACTCAGTGAAACAGTTGAATTACTCATGCAGCTTTCTTTTGTTTAGTTAATGTGAAGTGGTTCTACAATTTCCCTGGTGTAGTTGGATCCCACGCCGGAAAAACCACGGTGGTGTCGTTAAACCGTGGAGGGCATTCACAATGAGCACAGTGTTGCTTTAAGTGAGAATGATTGTTCGCCCCTAATCTGCTCTTATGCTCTAATAGCTTGGTGCACACACGACGACTCGTCTGGCCAAAGTATACTTTTTCACGCGTTAAGGGCAGACAATAGACGACGAATAAGTTACATTTAACAAATTTTCTTGCATAATTTCTTGTCCATCTATTTGCATTAGTTTTTATAAATCTGGAAGTTTTATGGTCTAAGCATGCACTTAGTTTACCAAGCTTCTTGGGTGCCGTGAATACTTCTAGATCATTCCTGTTGCCCGTGTTCTTTATGTACAATCTTGTGGACATCTGGCGTTGACACTGCCTTTTTAAAAACGATAGTGTTTGATGGAGACATTCAACACGAAAATTTTAATCTGTCTTGTCTATCTATCTGTCTGTTTGTCTACCCTCAACAGCACCCTAAACGGAACCAAAATGATCGAACAATACTCCAAATGGCCGACCACATCCGCAGAGCCTGCCAGTATTACTCAAGATTCAGCGTGCATACTTGCACAATTGTCAATGGAAAAGCAATTATTGCGAATATCTAGGGCACCATAACAACACGTCAAGATTTTGTGTGTGTGTCTTTTTACTAGAAAAGGCATACATAAGTAATTTTAAGGATAGTATATAGCGTTTATCGCGCTGCGCTAATTATGCAACGCTTGCACGAAAAGGCAAGTGTCTCCAATGCTTTGCCAAGACGCCATGGTGGTGGCACCTACCCGTCGCCTTGCGTTCTACACCTCATCACCTCCGAGACGGGTGCGCACGCCACGCCCTTCATTTTCCAGGATAACTACCAGATAGCGCTCATGTCTCACATGGGATGTTACTTGGTGCACTCGTTCGCCTCAGCTGCACACTAGACGCACTCTAACGCAGCGCCTCCAAAATATCTATTGATTGATTTGTGGGGTTTAACATCCCAAAACTACTATTTGATTATGAGAGACGCCGTAGTGGAGGGCTACGGAAATTTTGACCACATGGGGTTCTTTAACGTGCACCCGCCTCCAGAATATCATACACCTATTCTCTTGCGCAGAACATCAAATAAACGTTTTGTTCACTCACTCCAGACACAAGACTATCATCTTTCAACGACATTTGCAGTGTAACATGCAGATAGGTAGCCAACTTTTTTTGTTAATATCTGTGCTCTTTTTTGTTTTGAAAGTTACCACGTGACTTTCAAATCAGTTTGTACACTGATCTACACAGCGAGTGTTTTTCGTATCCTAGATATTTAGCCTGATAATATGTTGTAGCCTGATAATATGTAGGCTGATCCTGAAGCTAAATGTTTGCTTTCGTTTATTTTCTCCGGACCTGACATAGGGCTGCTTCAGGGCACAAAATTGCTATGCCACTCTTTACGACTGTAAAGCCGAAAATAGCTAAGTAATGTTTTTTCAGTTCATGGATTGTAAGACCAGCTGACATGTCCCCCTGCGACCGCTATTTTAGATCCAGAAACTGCAGTTTACCTTTATTTAGCAACTCAACTTTTGAAATCCAGCCTCTGACTATTGTTTTTGAAGACTTTCCAACTTTCCGCTACTCTATTGGCTACACCAAAAGTGGGATGCGGTGGCTGCATTTTCGATTAAGGCGAAAATTCTGTAGGCCCGTGTGCTCAGATTTGGGCGCACGTTAAAAAACCCCAGGTGTTCGAAATTTCCGGAGCCCTCCACTACGGCATCTCTTATAACCATATGGTGGTTCTGGGACGTTAAACACCACATATCAGTTAATCAAACATTAAATCAGGGGTGGACAACCTTTTGACGCTGAGGATCGAATTTCATGCATGAAAATCACGTGGTGTGAACCAAAGGACCAAGCGATAGGAAGAGAGGCGGGAGGCAAGCAAATAGGAAAGAAAATGACGAAGTGAAATTGACGATAATGTGAAAAAATCACGGCATATTTATGGTGTGAATGATGATGAGTAGGGCAAAGCTAAGGGCTTTATCGGCAAGCGGTTAATCATCCACTAGCCGCGTCCGTCCGTCCGTGCATATGCCTGTATGTATGTATGTATGTATGTATGTATGTATGTATGTATGTATGTATGTATGTATGTATGTATGTATGTATGTATGTATGTATGTATGTATGTATGTATGTATGTATGTATGTATGTATGTATGTATGTATGTCCTTCCATCTGTGCCTGTATGCCTGTCTTTCTGTATCTCCGTCCATTCGGCTGTCCATTCGTCCGTCCGTTCGTCTGTCTGTTCATCCGTCCATCTGTCCGTCTGTATGCATGTATGTATGTATGCATGCATGCATATTCGTCCGTACGTCCGTCTATCCACCTGTCTGTTTATTCATCTGTCTGTCTGTATGTATGTATGTATGTATGTATGTATGTATGTATGTATGTATGTATGTATGTATGTATGTATGTATGTATGTATGTATGTATGTATGTATGTATGTATGTATGTATGTATGTATGTATGTATGTATGTCTGCCCGTCCATCCATTTATCCCTCCGTCCATCTAGTGAACAAACACTCCGAGTACCGCCATCTCGCATCTTTTCATCATATATTCATCATGTACAAGTACCGCCATCCACCGGGCATTCGAACGACTAAAATGAGATGTGGCTTGTATATACAGGAGACGCACGACCCACGCCTTAAGGAGCTTCGCCCCCAGAATCGACTAGAAATTGTGTTTATTTTCAGCAAGGCTGTTACAAGGCTGAAATTTACAGGCATAAATTACAAGTAAAATTACCAGGAGGTCAAAACGGGCTTTTTCATAGGCAGTGACACGGTAAGAGGCGTGGGATTCAGACGTCATCCGGGGCCGCACAATGCTGCCACGTGGGCCGCAGGTTACCGACCCTGGTCTAGATCATCCGGTTCAAGATATACCACAAGGTCATCAACATAGCCATACGCTCTGATAGCAAGTTCGTTAAGATTAAATCTGTAGCCTTGTTCGTTCTACCTAAATAAACTACGCTTACAACCGGTACTACTTTCGAGCATATCTATGGGAATACTGGACTTCTCTCCATACGCAACATTTTTTCCGCGTCACAAATGTCGACTTCAGGTTAAGTTCTAACATTTTACGAAGTGCTTAAACCAACCCACCAGACTTATTCATAAACTTCAACTCACCGCTTCTTTTCGTTATACAGTGTTTTCTGCTTGACAATAGCGCATCATGCAGAATGTTATAATACAAATATTTTACATGCATGCTGAAAAAACTGCGTTTTGCTAAACTATGCGTGCTTAGATATATTTTTATTCTTTATTTCCAACAGTTACTTTTGCGATTTGTAGAAAGGGGTACTTCAGATGAAAAGCTGTTGCGAATAATTTAGGAGTGCCTGACGGCACCTTATGGCCCCACTACAGACAGCGTACAACAAAATAAACAAGTGTACATGAGTTGTACACGAGAATAACAACATATGAATACAAACACATCAAAAATGTGTATGTGTACAAAAGTGGCCATTTTACAGAGTGTTTGAAAAACATGAAGCAGTAAAACAATGCAACTTAGTGTAGTAATTAAAACGACAAATAAATACCATAAATATCAATACCATAAAACTGAATACCATAAAATAAAGAAAATGATTCTTTTAGTAATTGTTTAGTAAATGTACATATTTGTTCTCACACACGGGTGCCATGCATCATTGGAACCAAAAAAAGATGTCTCATCTCTTTCCTGATTAAGGCATGACAAGAAATATTTAACCTACATTTTTATGCAACCAATACCTCAGAGTTTTGAAGAACAAAAAGAACCTACACCTTCAGTGTCTTTTAAAGGGAATTAAAAGATACTTAAGTGAATTTGTTATGAATTAAAAGATATATATATATATATATATATATATATATATATATATATATATATATATATATATATATATATATATATATATATACTCTTTTATATAACAAGAGAGCGGTCACGACGACAAGTCAAGTGGTAATGGCGGAACCAGCCTGTGTACCCAGCCAACCAAACGTCGTTTTCTTCACAGATTGAGTGATACCCTCTGCCTTTCTGAGTGGCTCTCATCTTGACTACATTTTCCTCCCCTCCGGAAAAGAGTCATCCTGGCGACTTATGGGCAGGAGATAATAGAGAGATCGTAATACGGTTTTAGGTGGTCGATGTGGACAGTCTTACGTCTACGGCGTCATTGATCATGGGGCTGCTCAAGCGGCTCCATGATGTAATTGACGGGTGATGTTTGTTTAACCACACGGTAAGGGTCGTTATACTTTTACATCAGTTTAGCTGAGAGACCAGGGCTGGTTGAAGGCATGCGAAGCCAGACAAGGTCATCCGATGGATAAGAAGCCGAAGGCGTCGGGCTATCGCGGTGGTGTTTCTGGCGTTGCTGTTCAGCACTTGTGAGAGAGCGGGCAAGCTGACGACACTCTTCCGCGTATTTAGCAGCTTGTGACATCGTCGTCAACCCAGCAACATCCGGGCAGTAAGGAAGGATGGTGTCTAGCATGCAAGAGGGCTCACGACCATGAAGGAGGAAGTATTGAGAGAAACCAGTGGTTGTCTGGACAGCAGTATTATGCGCATATGGTACAAAAGAGAGGATACTGTATCAGTCGGAGTGATCGGTTGCGGCGTACATTGACAGCATATCTCCTAATGTACAGTTGAATCGTTCTGTAATGACATTAGTTTGAGGATGATACGTGGTGGTGGTGCGATGTATGACTTGGCATTCCTTGAGAAGCGATTCAACGGCATCCGACAAAAACACACGCCTTCGGTCACTGAGGAGCTCACGTGGTGCATCGTGACGTAAAATGGCCCGATGCAATATGAAACGACCGACGTCACTTGCTGACGCAGAAGAGAGTGGTGAAGTTTCTGCGTAGCGCGTACGGTGATCGATAACGACGATTACCCAGCGGTTTCCAGCCGGTGTAATAGGAAGAGGTCCATACAGAAGGATACCAACACGGTCAAACGGTCGGGCAGGACAAGGTAAGGGTTGTAGTGGAGCTGAAGAATGTAGAGTTGGATTCTTCCAGAATTGGCAAGCAAGACAGGAACGTACGTAGCGACGAACGAAGCGATACATTCCACGCCAGTAGTAGCGGTGGGACAGGCGGGTGCAGGTTTTTAACACTGCAGCATGGGCGCATTGTGGGTCGGCGTGAAAGGAGGCGCATATGTCTGGGCGGAGACGTCTGGGAATAACTAGGAGCCATTGGCGTCCGTCGGAGAGATAATTCTGTCTGTACAGCCAACCATCTCTGATAACGAAGTGCTGTATTTGACGGGGCGTACCTCTAGGGATGTTTTGCGAGGGAGTTCGACTCAACAAGTTGACAAGTGAAGTGATCCAGGGATCTTTTTGTTACTCCTGTAGCATGTCGCTGACACTAAGTGCAGATACGTCGGAGGCTGGCGAAGACGGTGACTTGTCACTACATCGTAGAGGTGATCGGGACAAAGCGTCTGCGTCGAAATGTTTTCGCCCAGATTGGTAAACGACGTGAATTTCGTACTCTTGTAGCCGAAGCGCCCAACGGGTGACCCAGCCGGTGGGATCTTTTAACGAGAAGAGCCAGCATAATGCATTGTGATCTGTAACTACGCTGAATGGGCACCCGTAAAGATAGAGTCGAAACTTGCCTATGGCCCATATGATGGCTAGACACTTTTTTTCGGTGACTTAATAGTTGGCTTTTGGTTTTGTGAGTGCACGGCTGGCCTAAGAGACGACGTACTCGTCAAATCCAGGTTTATGCTGGGCGAGCACAGCACCGAGACCAACTGCGCTTGCATCCGTGTGTATTTCCGTCGGGGAAAGAGGATCAAAATGTCGCAGTATTGGAGGTGACGTAAGAAGGTGGCGGAGTGTGGCGAACGCATCATCACAAGCTACGGCCAACTAGGAAGGTCGCTGTTGCCGGTTAGAAGGTCAGCCAAGGGCGACATGATGGAGGCGAAGTTGTAAATTGTAATGGTTAAGGACGTTCGTCACTATGTTTGTCGATAGCGGACGAGAAAGGGTCAACATCAACAATTGATGCGAACAAAAGAAGCTTTATATTGCACACTAGAGAAGGAAGTGACACTTTCTTGTTGATGAGCTGCGCGAACCAATGGCTCTGCGCCTCCTGCGCGGGGAACACGCCCCCAAGCAGCTGCAGCAGCCCGATTAAGGCCAGCGTCGGGTGCGGCAGGTGCGGCGGAAACACCTACTTGTACAGGCACACCTTGTTCTTCTCGGTGTTGTGCACTTCTTGGTCCTGGAATGGGAACGTCGCAGTTTGGGTCCCCGTCGTCCCGACATGATGCGGTCGTCGACGTGCGCGAGGGCAAAGGTGGCATGGCTGGAACGGCTGACTGCACACGGATGCGCTACCGTGTGCAGCGCCGTTGAATCGCACGTCGCGACCAACCCAGCAGCCTGGGTCACAACTCTCGAGGTCCAGGATTAGGCCACGGCTCACGAGGACCATACCCGGTAGACCTCGCCCACGAACCTGCTCACGGCCACTGCACCCAGGCAGGAGCCGTTCAGCAGGCCCCGTCCTTGGACCTTGTACCGGCCGACGGACTCGACCTCGAACCGACACACCGGATCTCGACCTGGCCGACACGTACGGGTCCCACGTCCGGCTCAGGAACGCTGCCAGGAACTCGTCCTCTCGAGCGGCGCAACGCTTCCTCTGCCTTCGTGGCTTCCACCCTCGAGCTCTCTTTCACACGTTTCTCGGTACGACTCGGCACCACTGGCGATCCTCGATTCAGCCAGCAACTCCCCTGGCACCTGGATTCTCGGCCACCCTGGACCTCGCTCGGCTCCGTGGTCCTCCGTGCACACGCCCGCGTCTCACCCGGCAGAACGTCTCGCTCGTCCCTTGCCGATGTGCGACACTCTGGTGACACCGGCGCTTGATGGCTTGGGTGCGACTACTGAGCAGTCAACCCGCATCGGAGACGCGATGCTCCATGCGGGGAATGGCCAGCCCGTCCAGTGAAGAGCGTGCGCCGAGACGCGATGCTCGACGCAACCGTGACCATTAGCCAGGCCACGTTCATCGCTGTGTCGAACGGCTGACCGTGGAGACGCCTCACCGAGATCCGCAATGCCCTCGGCAAGGAAGAGAACAGCAGGCCAGGCCGCGCCCCGAGATGCAGTACTCGTGCCGGCAACGCCACCCCAGCTGGTAGTTGGACGGCAGTAGCGTGGACAGCCGCGTTCCCCGGCCGGAACCTAGATCGCCTGCGTCCGACGCTTCGGCCCGCTGTCTCCCGTCTCGGCTCAGGCTCCTGCACCACGCTTTCGCTCGCACAACCGCGTATCTTTGTGAACGTCAGAAGCTGCTCTTCCAGCGTCACTTCCCTTTCCAACGCTCTTCCATTTCTGCTCCATCGATGGCTGCATGTCCATTGCCGATGTGCGACGCCCTGGTGATGCCGGCGCTTGATGGCATGGGTGCGGCTACGGAGCAGTCAACCCGCATCGGAGACGCGATGCTCCATGCGGGGAATGGCCAGCCCGTCCAGCGAAGAGCGTGCGCCGAGACGCGATGCTCGACGCAACCATGACCATTAGCCAGTCCATGTTCATCGCTGTGTCGAACGGCTGACCGTGGAGACGCCTCGCCGAGATCCGCGATGCCCTCGGCAAGGAAGAGAACAGCAGGCCAGGCCGCGCCCCTAGATGCAGTACTCGTGCCGGCAATGCCTCCCAGCTGGTGGTTGGATGGCAGCAGCGTGGACGGCCGCGTTCCCTTGCCGGAACCTGGATCGCCTGCGTCCGACGCTTAGGCCCGCCGTCTCCCGTCTGCCGCTGCTCCGGCTCGTCCCCAGCCACACAGCCTACTGCCACGTAATGGTCGTACGTGGCCCAATCGTGGCACGCCACCTCTATGGGCCACCACTGGTCATCAGCTGATTGCCGCACAGTTGCCTCGTAATCGCACGTGCCTTCTTCTCTTCTTCTTTATTTCTTGTTGTCGCCTTCGTGCCACCTGCCCTCCGCTCGTCTTCTTCAGTTCTGGTTTGACGTTTCTCGGCGTCTTTAAGTCCTTTCCTTACATAAATAAAACGATGAAAGTATGAACATAAACCGAGAAAACTGTGAAGTTCTTTAAGGTCTTTGGCTTAGGAAATTCGGCAATGGCACGGAGTTTCGTCAGATCCGGAAGAATGCCATCTATAGATACAACATGGCCCGAAATTAGGAGTTTTCGAGCACCGAAGCAGCAGTTCTTCAAGTGGAGCTGTACACCGGCGGAGGTGAGGCAAGTAAACACTGTCTCGGGGCGCTGAAGGTGCGTTGAAAAGTCGCTTGAACATATTCCGACATTGTCTAAATAACACAGACATGTCTGCCATTTCAGGCCACGGAGGATGTTGTTGATCATGCGCTCGAAAGTGGCAGGCGCATTGCAGAGCCCGAATGACATGACGTTAAATTCGTATAAGCCATCAGGGGTAACGAAAGCAGTCTTGGGGCGATCAGCCTCAGCCATGCATCTGCCAATAACCTGAGCGCAGATCTAGTGATGATAAGAACTCCGCGCCTTGTAAGCAATCAAGGGCATCGTCCATGAGAGGTAGCGGGTAAACATCTTTGCGCGTGATCTTATTCAACTGGTGGTAGTCGACGCAGAATCTTATTGAGCCATTCTTTTTTTTACTAGAACAACTAAGGAGGCCCACGGGCAGTTAGAGGGCTGTTGGAACTCCGGGTCCTGCCGGTCTCGTTTTCGGTAGCTGGCCCCGTAGCAGGATCCATCGTCCGACAATTCAGCGAGAAGAAGCGCCCGAACGAACGACAGAGATTTATTTACATGTGGAGAAATGATCAACTGATCCAAAGAGAGAAGAGAGAGAGAGACACAAAACATCTTCGGCATTTTATAGCGCCACGTTGCCGACACTGGGCGCACTGTCCGCATCGTCAGCCAATACGGTGGCCCCGGCACCTCGGCGACGAGGGAGGGGGAAACACCTCTCACAACACATGGAGTGGCACAACCTAACACGATGTCCATATATGGTCAAGGCGCCCTAAAAAATGCCCAAACATGGTCACGAACACACAGCAGATTCCGGAGTTCTCCCGGCGAGAGGAGGAGCCTGAATGGGGAGGTGGGGGTGGACGACACAGTCGGTCAAGAACCGGTTCTCCCCCAAACTCCTCTTGCTTGGTTCCCTAGGGCCGGTCGTAACAGTCTCTCGCGCGGGGGGGTAAAGATCTCGATGGGCTGAGGTTTGCAGCCACTGTCCGGAGAGATCAGCGCCGGCAGTCGGTTTGGTGACGACCGTCTTTGATGAAGTAGAGGGCACCACCTGCTTCATTGTGGGCTCAACAGACATCACATACGCACATGAAAACACAACTACTCAGCCGGTGAGCGCCGGACAATTCCGCCAAACTCCACCAGGCAATTTTCCCTTTAACTGATATTAAAGGAAATACACAATTTATTCAAAATGTTACTCATACGTTAAGGTGACACAAAACAACAACACTGGAAGCACACCGAACTCGAAACCCTGGATAGCCGTGTCTTCAACGTTTTCAAACAAGTACCCCTAAAAGAGTAAAAAAAAAACAATCACTAGCCCTTGTCTAGGTCAGGAAAAAAAATGCCAGAGTTCTCGAGACATCCTCTCGCGTCAGAGGCATCGACTTAAGCCATCAGAGTTGCCGTGGAGTACACCCTTTTTGTAGCGTATTTCAAACGCATATAGTTGCAAAACGAGGCTCCAACGCAGCAGGCGGCCGTTCTTAGAGGACATGGTCTGTAGCCAGGTGAGAGGACAGTGGTCCACTTCCACAATGAACTTGCTTCCGGCAATATAACAAGCCAGTTTCTGGACTGTCCAAACCAAACACGCACATTCCTTTTCGCTAGCGCTGTAAACCTGCTCGCGAAGGGTGAGTTTCCGGCTAACATAGAGGACGGGGTGCTCTTGATCCCCCTCAACCCTTTGACTAAGAACTGCCCCCATGCCTCTATCACTAGCATCGCATTGGACTATGAAAGGCCTTGAGTAGTCCGGTGAACTAAGCAAAGGTTGGCTCGACAAGGCCGCTTTCAAAACGCGCAAAGCCTTTTCTTTCTCCTCATCCCAGTCGACCATTTGGGGCTCGGTCTTGCGCAACGCGTCAGTAAGAGTGCTGGCAATGTCGGAATATCTAGGGATGTACTTACGATAGTAACCAGCTATTCCAAGAAAAGCCCGAATATCGGTTTTCGTTCGGGGCTGGGGAAAGTCTCGGATAGCTGCCACTTTCATTTCAGAGGGACGACGATGCCCTCGACCGATAATATGCCCGAGATAGAGTACCTCTGCTTGTGCTAGCTGACACTTGGGCGCCTTTACCGTTAAACCTGCTTCGCGTAGGCGTGTCAGTACTGCTCTCAAATGCGCCAAGTGTTCTGGCCAGGACGAGGAAAACACGGTGACGTCGTCCAAGTAAGGCAATGCGAAGTCCTCTTGGCCCCGCAAAACCTTATCCATTAAGTTTGAAAAACAGTAAGGCGCGTTCTTTAGGCCGAAACTCAACACTTTAGGGCGGAATGTCCCCAATGGTGAAATAAATGCGGCATACCGGCTCGCCCTCTCGGTGAGCGGCACCTGCCAGTAACCTCTCACTAGGTCTAGCAATGAGATAAATTCCGCGCTGCTTACCCTCTCGACGCGTTCCTCAATGTGGGGAATTGGGTATGTCTGATCCTTGGTGATGAGGTTTAACTTACGATAGTCTACGCAAGGAGGCGGATCTTTGCCGGGTACCTCCACAAGAATCAACGGGGAAGTGTAATCACTTTCACACGGCTCAATCACACCCAATTCCAGCATCCTGTTAACCTCTGCTTTTATTGGCTCAAGCCGGCGAGGTGGCACCCGATACGTCTTAGATCTTACCGGTTCCGACGAGGTAAGCTCTATGTCATGAGTGAGGACGGATGTCCGGCCTGGCTCGCTTACAAATCTGTCCTGAAACTCGGTCAAAAGACAACGCAATTCCTGCTTCTGCTTCATTGTCAGCTGTGACTTTGATACTAAATCCTCAACTTTTTTCTCAATCAGGACTTCGTCCGATTCGGGAGCTAATTCAGGAATTTCTACCGGAACCTCTTCCAGAACATTTAAAGTCATGTTCACGATGGCTTCCCTCTCTTTATAGGGTTTGAGTAAGTTGCTATGATACACATGTTGTACCTTACGACTTCCTGGTAATTTTACCACAGAGTTGGTGTCAGACAACTTTCGAGTAACCTCGGCCGGGCCGACCCATTGCACTTCAAGCTTATTCTTTTGGGATGGCCTCAACAACATGACCCTGTCTCCTACAGCAAAGTGTCGCGCTTTAGCTGTCCGATCGTGGTAAAGCTTAGCCTTCTGCTGTGCTTTGGTCATCGCACTCTCGGTCAGTTCTTGGGCTTTTGTTAGACGATCCAATAAGGTGAGGACATATTCCACTACTACAGGATCATCACCCTGACCTTCCCATGACTCTCTCAGCATACGAAGAGGAGATCGCAGTCTGCGGCCGTAAACAAGTTCCGCTGGCGTAAACCCTGTTGTCTCATGTGGTGCAGTTCTTAGTGCAAACATCGTTGCAGGTAAGCACATTTCCCAGTCAGTTTTTCGTTCAAAACATAAGGCTCTTAACACTCGCTTCATCACGGAGTGAAGCTTCTCTATCGAGTTCGACTGCGGATGGTAGACTGAACTATGCAATAATTTCACGCCACACCGCTCTAGAAAGGTTGTCGTTAAGGCACTCGTGAAAATGGTGCCCTGGTCTGATTGAATCTCGGCAGGAAAGCCTACCCGGGCAAACACGGACAGAAGTGCGTTCACTACTTCCACAGAACTTAGCTCTTTTAGCGGGACCGCCTCTGGAAATTTAGTAGCTGGGCAGATTAAGGTCAGGATGGGACGGTAGCCTGAAGTTGTCTTGGGCAAAGGACCTACTGTGTCAATTACCAACCGACGAAAGGGCTCCGTGATTACGGGTACCAGCTTCATTGGAAACTTCACCTTATCTCCCGGCTTACCCACTCGCTGACACACATCGCAAGATTTTACAAACCTCTCTACATCTTTAAAGCATCCAGGCCAGTATTATTCCTGTAAAAGACGATTTTTCGTCTTCTTTACGCCTAAGTGGCCTGACCATGATTCTCCATGCACCAAACTAAGCAAATCCTGACGATACGCCTGAGGTACGACTACCTGGTTAAACTCTACTCCTCGCCTATCTAGATATTTTCGATAGAGTATGCCGCTCCTCTCTTGGAATCTCACATTTCGTTTGGCGATTCCCTCTTTCGAACTGTCCTGGAATTGCTTAAGCGTCGGGTCCCCCTTTTGTTCGGTTATTAATGAAGCGGGGCTCACCTGCAGCAGCCGACTGAAATTATCCGAAGTTGGCATGACACACAACTCTTTTGTATTTCCTAGTACCTGGAATGTGTCACCCTCTGTGCTATCCTCTGTACTACCAGGAATCGGCTTGGGAGCAACGGCATTTTCTATTTGCTCGGCCAACGAGGCGTAATTGACCCCTTCCAATTCGAGAGGAGGTTCATCGTCGCCTTTAGGAATGGTTGGCACCGCGACTACGGCTTCTGCAGCCTGTTCTCGCACAAGTCGATTTGTTACCGTAGTGTCCAACTCGCAACGAGGCCCGTTGTCGATTTGAGGCTTGTTTGCCTGAGTGAATGTTGCTCTCGCAGCCAGCGCACGTGCCTTCGATCTAGTCAGTGCCTGCACTATGCCTTCTCCCAACGTTAGACCTTTCTCCTTCAGCATTTGATCTGACTTATTTGAAAATAAGTAAGGATACTGAGGGGGTAGATATGGCGATACCGCGGCTTCCGTTTCCAACGTACCAAAGGCGCCTTTAAGGACAACTTTAGCTACGGGGAGGCACTGACTGTTTGCTTCTACGGCTTGTCTAATCCAGGCACAGTCTCCTGAATACTGTCCGGACTGAACAAAAGACGGATGAACTACGTCCATAGTGGCTGCGGAGTCTCTAAGAACCCGACACTGCTTGCCGTTCACGGTAAGGTCGTACATATAGGGCTCTAACAACTTCATGTTCTCGTCGGCTTCATTTATAGATAAAAAGGCCACCTTTTCTTTCGGGCAGTGTTTCGCGAAGTGCCCTGTTTCGTGGCAATTGAAACAAGCAGCCGGTTTTCTCGCCTCAAATTTCCTTTTGCTTGCCTCTGCCGACGCCCCATGGTTAGATGAATTGTTTTTCTCACCCTTTTGTGCGAGACTTGTTGGTTGTTTTCTAAACGGCGCCTTATTCGGTAGTAGGAATTTTTCCCTTTTAGGCTCGCTGTTTGCCCCGAGGGCGCGGCGCGTAACGAATTCTTCAGCGAACTCTGCGGCTTTCGTTACGGTGTTCACGTCCGGTCTATCCTGCACCCAGAACCTCACCTTTTCTGGTAACCTTTGATAGAATTGTTCCAGACCGATACACTCGAGCACCTTGTCGTGATTCCCATACGCCTTTGCCTCTTTGAGCCACTCCCCCATGTTGGCCATTAACTTGTAAGCAAACTCCGGAAATCAATCATTGTTCTCTTTTACGGCGTTGCGAAATTTTTGTCTGAAACCTTCCGCTGACAACCTGTATTTCTTGAGAAGGCTCGACTTTACCTCACTATACTCGTCAGCCTCCTCTTTCGTGAGGCGCGCGATTGCTTCTGAGGCCTCCCCCGGAAGTAGGGACAACAACGTTGAGGCCATGTATCCTGGCTGAAACCTTGCCTTTCACAAGTTCTCTCAAAGTTGACGAGAAACAGCCGAATGTCCTCCCCTAGCTTGTACGATCTCATTAGGTCCGTCATTTTGAACCTGACCCGCTCTGCGGTACCGGATGCCTCGCTGCCTCCTGCTCTACTATTATGGCTAATCTCTAGCTCGAGGCGCTTCATTTCAAGCTCGTGCTTTCGCATCTTATCTGCCTCGGCTTCTGCCGCTTTCCTTTCGGCCTCCGCTGCCTTTCCTTCGGCCTCGGCCGCCTTTCTTTCGGCCTCTGCCGCTTGCCTCTCCTGAATCTCCTCGACACATTCTGACAGCTCGTCATCCTCCGCCCCCATTGCGAGAATCGCCTCTATCAGCTCTGGCTTTCTTTGAGAGTCCGACACCTCCAGATTCAACTCCCTTGCAAGTAGAAACAACATGGACTTTCGCAGGGATTTCAGATTCATGGCTGCCTCCAGTACCGCTGTCTCTGTTCCACAAAGATTCCTGTCCTGCAACTAATTAACCTTGGCGGCAACGACAGCTCTAGGTTCCTGCCTTGCCTCAAGTTTTCCGTTAACTTAGTCTACAAATAAAGCTTCAAAAAAGCTCTTATACGGAATCCTGCCCTGCCACTGTTAACGTTGACGCCACTGACAGAAGGAGCTTAACCAAGCTATCACACAATTTCTGCCTGACGCAAGTTACCTGTTAACCCAATGACCAAGACAGCCCCCCTCTACCAGTTTTTACTTAACACATAGAGTAAATGCCTGGTAAAATTTAACAGAGAAAGCCGGCACTCACCCAGTTCGCAGTCATGTCTCCGGCGTCGTGCCTCTCAGAAGTGCCGTTCGATTCCCTTTCGAAGTCGATGAGCTCGTGTCATCCTTCTCCTGTCGTCCCGTTGTTGAACTTCGGGCTCACTCCATCCAGTGGTCGCTTTCGGGGTTATCGGCATCCCGCCGCTGCCATCCAGTTGTTGGAACTCCGGGTCCTGCCGGTCTCGTTTTCGGTAGCTGGCCCCGTAGCAGGATCCATCGTCCGACAATTCAGCGAAAAGAAGCGCCCGAACGAACGACAGAGATTTATTTACATGTGGAGAAGTGATCAACTGATCCAAAGAGAGAAGAGAGAGAGACACAAAACGTCTTCGGCATTTTATAGCGCCGCATTGCCGACACTGGGCGCACTGTCCGCATCGTCAGCCAATACGGTGGCCCCGGCACCTCGGCCACGAGGGAGGGGGAAACACCTCTCACAACACATGGACTGGCACAACCTAACACGATGTCCATATATGGTCAAGGCGCCCTAAAAAATGCCCAAACATGGTCACGAACGCACAGCAGATTCCGGAGTTCTCCCGGCGAGAGGAGGAGCCTGAATGGGGAGGTGGGGTGGACGACACAGTCGGTCAAGAACCGGTTCTCCCCCAAACTCCTCTTGCTTGGTTCCCTAGGACCGGTCGTAACAGGGCTTAATAACGCCACGCTTGAACATGTCGTCAACTTCCGCGATTATACGACGCTCAGATGCCGATACCCGATACGGACGCTGACGTGAAGGAGCGTGAAGGCCAGTGTCGATTTGGTGAGATACTGTGGAAGCGGCCCAAAGTCAGTTGCCGGAGGCCGAAGCTGGGACGGAAGCACTCGAGAAGTGCGATGATGTCGGCGCGCTGCTGGGCCGTAAGGTCGGTGTCGATGCAGCGCGAAATTGCGTCGGTGAATGATGGAGAAGAGGGTGACGCGCAGCAATCAACAGCGTCAATGGGTAGCGTAGTCGAGTGGTCAGGCACTACACGTGCACTCGAGGGATCAATGTCATCGGCAAAACCCAGGCACTCTCTGCACAGTAACTTGGAAGGCGAAGGAAACGAATTTGAAACATAAATTGCACTTGATCCCTCGTGAATGTTCAGAATGGCGAAAGGGATCAGGAAGCACTTGCGGTGGACACGAGTTTCAGAAGGCGTAAAAAGAACAGTTCAGCCATTAGATACGTCACAGGAAAGCGGAACTAGGGCGGATGAGAACGGGGGTATCGAAGTGTCGGTGGCAGCGAAAACTTTTGGGGGTGAAGAAGCAGCGTCGCGTAATGGCGAGAACTCCACTTTGGCACGAGCACAATCGATGACGGCATGACGAGTTCAGAGAAAGCCCCAGGCTGATATTATGTCATGGGAACACTGCGGGAGCACTACAAACTCGACGACATAAATATCGTCAGAAATAACAATGCATGCTGTGCATGCAGCAAAAGGGGGAATTCGTTGCTCGCTCGTAGTGCTCAAAACGAAGTCGTGAAGAGGCATTGTGACCTTTTTTTAGTCGACGGCAAAGTTTTTCAGTCACAACAGACACTGTGGCGCCAGTATCAACCAATGCAAAAACAGATATAGCTTCAACGGACACAGCAACGACGTTGGATGGCGAAAAACAAGGTCTTGTGGAGCTCGAAAGATCCGCAGTTTTTGCCCCCGAAACTGCGGCTCCTAGTTTTCCTCAGGGACAAGGCGACGTCAACGTGGCATAGGGGAAAGGGAATGGCGTTTAGGCGAAGGCGACCGGTGTCTGTTGAAGGTCCGGCGATGTGAAAATGTGTCCTTGGTGGCAGGCTTACCAGATACAGCAGGCTCAGGTCGTGGTGGGAAATCAAAATTGTTGGGCCGGACGTCATCACACAGGAAAAATTTATGCCGTCGACAAAACCACGCCACGTGACCCGCAATTCCACAGGCGAAGCATATGGGGCTGTTGTCTTGAGTGCACCAAGTGTTATGAAAGCGTGGTGGTGGTGGTCGGGAGAAAGGACGGGCAGCCTGGTACATAGGCTCAGTCGGTACGACAAAGGGGCGCGTGGACGTAGGCGCTCGCGACAAAGAAACGTGGGCGTTCGCGACAGGTGGACGTCGGGTTCCGTTCAGGGCTTCGGAATAGGTCAGTGCAGCAGCCACAGGTGGTGCGTGAGCTGTTGGTAGCGCCTCGGACACTTGCTCCTGAACTACTCGCTGTATTGATGGCGCTGGAGTAGATGGGGCACTTAAGGAGGTATAAGGCACGTGGGACAACTGGCGTGCGACCTCCTCTCGTACAAATTGCTTGATCTCGAGAAGCAAAGTGGTGTGGTCTACAGCAGTGCCAGCTGACGTTAGTGCGGAGATTGTTGCACATGGCACGCTGGTACGACGAGTGTTGTCACGCTGTTTCCAGAGCTTGTCATAGCTCTGACAAAGTTGGATCACTTTCGCTACCGTTTGTGGGCTCTTGGCGACAAGCATCTGAAATGCATCGTCAGTCACGCCTTTCAAGATGTGTTTAATCTTCTCGGCTTATGTCATGGCCGAGTTGACACACCGGCAAAGGTCGACCTCATCTTCTATCTAAATGGTGTAATTTTCACCATTCTGCTGAGTCCTAGTACGCAAGCGCTGTTCGGCCCGTAGTTTGTGAAACACTGGACAGCCAAACAAGTCCGCAAACGCCGTTCGGAAGGCCGACCAGGTGGGAGGTCTCTCTCGTGGTTACGGTACCAAAGACTGGTGACGTCGGTCAAATAAAATTGGACGACGGTAAGCTTGTGCTCATCGTCCCACTTATTGTGCTTGCTCACCCGGTCGTATTCGTCAAGCCAGTCTCCCACGTCCTTGTCATCCGTTCCACTAAATGTATGTGGATTGCGTTACCGAATGGAGCCAAGACAGACACTAGCTGCAGTAGTTGGAGCCGAGGCGGCCGCCTGCTTATCGTCGTCCGTGGACATCATAACAACTGGAGGCAACGTACGGTTTCGCAATTCCAGGATTCTGTGTTACCCCACACCTCCACTAATTAAAATGAAGCGCTTTAGAGCGGCACTATTTTATATAATAGGAGAGTGGTCACGACAAGTCAAGTGGTAATGACGGAACCAGCCTGTGTACCCAGACAACCAAACGTCGTCTTCTTCAGACTGAGTGATACCCTCTGCCTTTCTGAGTGGCACTCATCTTCTTCACTGCAATATATATATATATATATATATATATATATATATATATATATATATATATATATATATATATATATATATATATATATATATATATATATGTATAGTGAGGAACCAGTTTATTCAGCCAGGCTTGAGTTAAATCACACTGGTGATTATATTGCTACATGCATGCAAATTGAGATTCTAGGGGGTGACGCGCGTGTGTCCCTGACGACGAAGACGAAGAGTGGTCTCCGCTCAGTGTCAGATCTACTGGTCATGCCGCTGCTGCTGCTGGTTTGAAATATATTTCATCCACAGCCTCGTCGATACGGCGTCTCTCTTCCGTAACATATTCGGTGGAGGTGGAAAGTTTCCTGTCCTCACCACAAAGCTTCGCAGTGGCCGCACCGTCCAGCCTCCGGCCATGGTTTCTAATGATAACCCCTCCTCACTGTCATCACCTGGAGCCCCAGATACTACGTACCTTGTGATGTCCCTCCCCCGTGATCCCGGTACGTTCTCCACCCAGCCTGGCCTTGACGTCGACTACTGGCTCCGCATGTACGAGCGCGTTAGCCTGTCTCACCGATGGGACCCAACCATGATGCTCGCCAACGTAATCTTTTACTTGGATGGCACCCCGCGTGTATGGTTCGAGGCTCATGAAGCAGAGCTCACCAGCTGGGACATCTTCAAGGACCGACTACGCGACGTCTTTGGAGACCCATCTGGTCGACAAACAGCCGCACGGCAAGAACTCGCCACCCGAGTACAGTCATCAACCGAGTCGTATGTCTCGTACATACAGGACGTGCTCGCGTTGTGCCGCAAAGTGGACGAGCAAATGACCGAGAGCGACAAGGTGGGCCACATACTAAAAGGCATCGCGGATGACCCTTTCAGCTTGCTCGTGTACAACAACGTCACGACCATCGATATCATAATTAAGGAATGCCGCTGCTTCGAAATGGCCAAAAACCGCCGAGTTCGGCCTCAATTTTCACGGCTCCCTAACATGGCTGTCACGTCAAGCTGTACCGATCTCGGTTCCGAACCATCCTTGCACGAGAATGTCACACGCATCGTTAAGCGCGAGCTTGAGGCGGCCCGTCCGGCGCCGTTTCATGGACTTCCACTCGACAAGGGCACCATGCAAACACCTCCGGCGGTGTCAGTTATTCAGGCAGTCGTGCGGCAAGAAATTGCTAACCTTGGTTTTCCTGTCACCTGCTCCGTCTCCCGGCCGGACTACAGACCGATGCCAATAAATGCACAACGCCACGACACATACACTCTGCCCAGATCCCGCAATCCGATGGAGTGGAGAACATCAGGCGACAAGCGAATCTGCTTCTGCTATCACCGAGTTGGCTATGTCTCCCGCTACTGCAGCAGCACTTGGACGCCCCCCCGTTAGAGCCAATTTTCTTCTTCTCCTCGGCCATACGCGGACCCCCGTTGGTATTCGCCCTGTCGTGAGTATCCTGCTTCCGACGCACCAAACAGCCGCTCTACCGCGCGTTCACCATCACCGCAACGCCATTGCTCTCCGTCACCCCAACCCCGCCTATATCCATCGCCGACTAACTATGGATCTTCCCGGGTGGAAAACTAGATTATGCAGCTCCTGTAGGTAGTGCTGCATCAAGTGCGACTGACCCAAATCCTTCGTTGACGCTACCTACTTATAAGAACTTGCTGGAAGTGCATGTGGATGGTCTTTCTGTGACGGCTTTAGTTGACACTGGAGCTCAGGTGTCTATAATGAGGGCTCGTCTGTGTCGCCGCCGCAAAAAAAGTACTTACGCCTACCGTAACACAAGCTGTTCATGACGCCACTGGTGGAACTGTAGCCGTCTTTGGAATGTGTACCGCTCGTATTAGCCTTGCCGGCTGGCATTTCCCTGTTTTATTTACCGTGCTCGATAGCTGCCCTCATGACGTCATCTTTGGGATGGACTTCTTATCGACGCATTCTGCCCTGATTGACTGTTTCGCCGTCACTCTCTCTTTAGAACTTTCTCTTCTCCTGAATCCTCACTCTGAACTCCCGAACAGCCTGTGCACCACTGACTTCTTCCGGATACCGCCTAAAGCTCTCACATTCGTTGAATTGGCAACACCCTCTCCCGTGCCCGACGGTGATTATATCGTGACGCCTATTCCTGATGTTCTCCTGGCGCGTGACATTACCGTCCCACACTCCGTCGTACCCATCACCTCAAACCAAACATATTTACATGTTATCAATTTCAGTTTTATAAAACAAGTGCTACCGCAAGGAATATCCGTCGGCACGCTAAGAGCCTTAATTGACGACCACCTCACCTGTTTTGCGGCAGACGTATGTCCCGATCACCCACGTCACTCGCAGGATGCCACGTGCCTGGATGCAACCTTACGCTCCATGATCACCCCGGACCTCGAACCTGAGAAGTCAGCCGCACTGTGCCGCCTTCTGGCTTCATACCGCGACATATTCGACGTAGGCAGCCGTCCACTCGGCCAGACTTCACTCGTCAAGCACCGCATTAACACAGGCGATTCTCATCCCATTCATCGGCGACCATACCGGGTGTCTGCCACCGAGAGTAAAGTAATTCAACAAGAAGTTACCAAGACGTTAGCCAAGGGAATCATTGAACCCTCTTCGAGCCCTTGGGCGTCCCCCGTTGTGCTCGTTTAAATGAAAGATGGCACGTGACGCTTCTGCGTGGATTACCACCATCTGAATAAAATCACGAAAAAGGACGTTTACCCTTTGCCCTTCATCAATAACGCTCTCGATTGTCTCCACGGCGCCCGATACTTTTTTTTAATAGACCTACGTTCCGGCTACTGGCAGATTGCTGTTGACGAAAAAGACCAAGAGAAGACTGCATTTGTAACTCCAGACAGCCTATATCGTTCAAGGTTATGATGCAACACCCCAGCCACGTTCGAGCGCATGATAGACTCTCTGCTACAAGGGTTCAAATGGTCAACATGTCTCTGTTATCTTGACGATGTTGATGTATATTCCCCAACATTTGAGATCCACCTTCAGCGTTTGTCAGCTATTCTCGACATAATTCGCACTGCAGGCCTCCAATTAAACTCGTCGAAGTGCCACTTCGGACGCCGGAAAATTACAGTGTTGGGTCACCTTGTCGACGCATCTGGTGTGCAGCCGGACCCAGAGAAAATTTGTGCAGTCACCAGTTTTCCTGTACCCCGGTCAATTAAAGACGTCCAAAGTTTTGTAGGACTTTGCTCCTACTTTAGAAGGTTTGCGAAAGATTTCGCAACCATCGCTCGACCTCTCACTGAGCTTCTGAAGAAAGACGTCACGTTTACCTGGGGTACCGACCAAGCTGCTGCTTTTTCTCATTCAATCACGCTTCTGACGACTCCGCTTATATCGGCTCACTTTGACCCCTCCGCTCCGACAGAAGTTCGAACGGATGCTAGTGGTCACGGGATTGGAGCCGTTTTAGCCCAACACCAACGGGGACACGACCGAGTTGTCGCCTACGCTAGCCGCCTCCTCACAGCTGCTGAGCGCAACTATTCCATTACAGAGCGTGAGTGTCTCGCTCTTGTTTGGGCAGTCTCAAAGTTCCGCCCATATTTATACGGCACAAATTTCTCTGTAATAACTGAACATCATGCGCTATGTTGGCTTACGTCTCTGAAGGATGCTATGGCCGGCTCGGGTGCTGGGCTCTGCGACTGAAAGAGCATACCTACACGGTCACGTACAAGTCTGGACGCCTACATAAGGATGCAGACTGTCTGTCCCGCTACCCGGTCGCTGAGTCGAGCATTATACTTGACACCGACACCGGCCCTCGCGTCTTTTCTCTTTCGCAAATGACATGCATTGGTGACGAGCAGCGCCGTGATGCGTCCTTGCGTGTTACCATTGAGCGGCTCGAATCACCATCTTCCAATCAGTCCCATCACTCTATCGTGCTCCCCGATGGTGTATTATACCGCCAAAAATTCAAGCCGGATGTACCGGCCCTGCTGCTTGTCATTCCGAAACACCTTCGCTCGGAAGTTCTAAATGAACTTCATGACCTTCCGACTGCCAGTCACCTTGGTGTCTCACGCACTTACGACCGAATACGCCGACGCTTCTTCTGGCCAGGACTTGCACGT
The DNA here is from genome assembly GCF_043290135.1 of Rhipicephalus microplus. NCBI lineage: Eukaryota > Metazoa > Arthropoda > Arachnida > Ixodida > Ixodidae > Rhipicephalus > Rhipicephalus microplus. The sequence continues at coordinate 237,544,119 of NC_134710.1, forward strand.
TCAGTCAGAAGATGCGTTGCGGCTAGTGAGAAATGTCAACGCCGCAAAACGCCATCGACACTTCCCGCCGGACACCTTCAACCACTTGACATTCTGTCAGAACCGTTCTTCCGCGTTGGCTTGGACCTACTTGGCCCTTTCCCCTTGTCTTCCTCGGGTAACAAGTGGATAGCTGTGGCCACCGACTACGCCACGTGTTATGCCATCACACGAGCTCTTCCAACAAGCTGTGCCACAGACGTCGCCGATTTCCTCCTCAAGGACGTAATTTTGCAACACGAAGCCCCACGGCAGCTGCTTGCAGACCGCGGCCGCACCTTTTTGTCGAAGGTGATAGCCGACATCTTGCCGTCCTGTCAAACGAGACACAAGCTGACTACGTCATACCATCCGCAAACCAAGGGACTCACGGAGCGTCCAAATCGAACGCTTAGAGATATGCTCGCTAAGTATGTTTCTACAAACCACACCGACTCGGATCTTGCATTGCCGTACGTCACATTTGCCTGTAATTCTTCGCGCCATCACACTGCCGGTTACTCTCCATTTTTTCTGTTGTTTGGCCGAAAACCAACATTGCGTCTACACACCGTCATACCGACCCCTGCGGTACCGACCTGTGAATATGCCATAAACGCTATCACTCGGGCCGCTCACGCACGCGAAATCACCCGTACTCGCCTTCTGACCTCTCAAGAGAAGCAACGGCGTTTGTATGACCAACGACACCACGACGTACAGTTTCCGCCCGGTTCTTTGGTCCTGCTCTGGTCTCCAACCCGTCAAGTTGGCTTGTCAAAAAAGGTGCTTACTCGCTACACAGGTTTATACCGAATCGTTCGTGTGGTTGCTCCTGTGACATATTAAATTGGTCCTGTCGCCCCATCGCCTTCATGTGCCCAACAGGCTACCGATATTGTACATGTTGTGCGCTTGAAGCCCTTCCACTCTCCTAGTGACGTTGACATTTAGGTGCGCCGAGACGGCGCTTCTGCTGCCGAGGATTATGCTACATGCATGCAAATTAAGATTCTAGGGGGCGACGCGCGTGTGTGCCTGACGAAGAAGACGAAGAGTGGCCTCCGCTCAGTGTCTGATCTACTGGTCACGCTGCTGCTGCTGCTGGTTTGAAATATATTTCATCCACAGCATCGTCGATACGGTGTCTCTCTTCCGTAACAATATTTACAGATAATGAAGATGTACAGGTGATCATGATATCTAAAGAGACTGAAGAGTCACTCACTTGTCGCATCAATTCATCCGCGTGGTGAAAGTGGCCGCCTGGTCACCTGAGAGTATTATGAAATGCGTCGTGCATAAGGCTTTAAACGAGATACGTGCACTATCTCTGTCCCTTGGCAACGATGATCAGGATTAGTGCTAGGAGGAGAAACGCGGTAATTGACAGGAGATGTCTGTTCGACCACCATGTATGGCCCAATAAAGCGACTGATGAATTTGTCGCATAAGCCGGGGACGCGCAGTACGTGGAGTCCAAAGAAGAACTTCGTCACCCGGGGAAAAACTCACAACACGATGAGACGAGTCGTAGCGAGATTTTCGGGTGTCTTGAGAGAGGCCGGTGTTAATGTGGGCAGGTGACGGCAGTGTGCGAGACGAGATAAAAATTCTTCAGACAAAGGAGCCGTCGAGGGTGCAGGGGCAAAAAGGAAAGATACGTCCAGAGCGAAACTCGGTGAGCGACCAGGAACAAGAAAAAATGGAGAAAAGCGGGTAGTGCGTTTGGCAGCCGTATTATAAGCGAATGTCACAAAGGGTAGAATTGCATCCCAGTTCATGTGGTTGGGGTGAATGTACAGGGCGATCATGTCCGATAGGGTCTGATGAAAGCGTTCAGTCAGTCCGTTGGTCTGCGGATTGTAGCTAGAAGTGGTCTTGTGAACAGTGTTCGAGGCACCCAAACTTGTTCGTCAATAGAAATGAGAAAGACTTTGCCACGATCGCTCAGGATAATGCGAGGAGCTCCATGACGCAAAAAGATGTGGTGAAGAAAGAAATCAGTGACCTCAGTGGCAGTCCCAGACGGTATAAAAGCTGTTTTTGCGTAGCGGGTAAGGTGGCCGATGGCCGTGACAATCCAGCGATTCCCACCGGATGATACAGGAAGAGGCCCATACAAGTCGATTCCAACGACTTCAAAAGGTGAGGCGGGACAAGGAAGAGGTTGCATTAAGCCAGCCGGAGCAGTTGCCGGTCGTTTTCGCCTTTGGCAATGGACATGAGAGGCGACGTACTTAGCGACGGCTGAAAATAGGCCAGGCCAAAAACAACGACTTCGTATTTTGTCGTAAGTCTTGTGATAGCCTGGATAAGCGGGGGTTGGATCATCATAAAAGGCTTCCAGAATTTCATGTTGCAGAGAACAAGGGATGATGGGGTATCCACTTGTTGCCATCGATGTGGTAAATGTAGCAGTGAAAAGCACCACCGGCAAGCTTAAATTGTTTAGGTTGTCGACGGAGTCAGGCATTTGGAAGAATAGTAGAGCCGGTCAAGCGGTCAACAATGCTGCGGCAGTATGGGTCGACACGTTGTTGTAAAACAAGGACGGATAGGGGGCCAGGTGATGAACTTAGCGCTGCGATTAGAGAGGTGCTCTCGTTTTGGAGTATCGATGGTGAGTGGGCTCCGCTGAGCAAAGGACAGTGCGAAAGAGCATCAGCATCTTGATGCTTCTTCCCAGATCTGTAGGCAACATCGAAATTGTACTCCTGCCAGCGAAGCGCCCAGCCACCGAGAGACCCGATTAGTTTTTCAGCGATGAAAGCCAGCATAGGGCGTTATGGTCAGTTACAATGGTAAATTTACGGCCATGAAGATATGGTCGGAATCTTTCCACTGCCGAAACAACAGCAAGGCACACCTGCTCGGTGATAGTGTAGTTATTTGTTGCAGTGGTAAGAACACGCCTTGCGTAAGCAACAACGCGTTCGCGTGAGTTTTTGTCATGCTGCAAGAGTACCGAACCTAGACCATGACTACTTGCGTCGGTGTGAAGGATGGTGGGTGCGGTTGAATCGAAGTGGCACAGTTCCAGATCCGACGTGAGGACTTGCTTCAATGCCATGAAAGGGCTTTCAGAGTCTTACGACCAAACGAAGGCGAAGTTCCTTGCCAGGAGTTGATGGAGCGGAGACACAAATTCCGCGAAGCCACGTATGAAGCGCCGGAAGTAAGAAGATAACCCACGAAAGCTGCGCAGGTCCTTTTGACGTAGTGGACGAGGAAAATCGAGGACGGCGGCAAGCTTCTCGGGGTCCGGCCGAATTCCTTCTTTGCTGACGAGGTGGCCGAGAACCTTGATTGTCTTGCTCGCAAAGGTACATTTCTTGGTGTTAAGCTGTAGAGCGGCTTTTGCAAGGCATGTGAGGACTTTGCCAAGACGTTGTAGATGCTGCGAGAACGTGGATTAAAACACTACCATGTCATCGAGAAAGCACCGACACGTTTTTCATTTCAAACCACGCAATATGCTGTCTATCATGCGTTCGAAGACGGCAGGTGCATTATAGAGTCCAAAAGGAATCACATTAAACTCGTACAACCCATCTGACATTGCCAAAAGGCGATCTTCTCTTTATCAGACTGCGACATTGGTATCTGCCAGTAGCCTGACCTAACTTCGAGGCTAGAAAAATACTCGGCCTCCTGTAATGAATCCAGTGCATCGTCGATCCGAGGGAGGGGATAAACATCCTTGCGCGTTATTTTGTTTAGCGCACGGTAATCGACGCAGAAACGCACTGTCCCATCTTTCTTTTGAACGAGAACAACTGGGAATGACCAGGGACTCGAGGAAGGACGTATGATGTTGCGTCGTAGCATGTCTGAGACGTTTTCCTCGATGATCTTGCGCTCTGCCTGAGACACGCGAAATGGACGCCGATGTACAATACAAGAGCCGTCAGTCTGAATGTTGTGAGTAGCGGTGGTAATCATGCTGAGGGCGGGCGAGTTCACGTCAAATAAAGAACGGTGTCTATTCAACAGGGTGAGCAAATCTTCAGTTTGATCAGGTGTTAAGTCAATGCTTATGGTTGTGGACACATGTGTGGAAGAGGCATTGAGCGGCAGTGATTGTGACTTTGGGACATCGTTGTGGTTGTTGTTCGGAAGAGCAACAATCGCAACAGGCTCACTGTGGACCGTGCAAGATACTGTTGAGCCACAGGGGAGCAGTACACACTCGGGTGTTTGATTTAAGGCGGTTAGGTAGGTAGACCCATCGAAGAAGCGAATAATCCCTGGTGTGATCACAATGCCCCTACGTATGTATAGCCGTAAGGGAGAAATAGTACGTCACCACCCACGCTGTCGGTGCAATTAACACTTATGATTTCTTCGATATATGGCCGAAGTACATAATCTGACGTGGTGACAAGTCGGATGCGTCCATCGTGTCCAAGCGGAGAAGAGTCAGTGGCACTTCGATGCAGGAGGCACTGATGACAAGATATGAAAGCTAACGCAGAAGACAAGAAATCGCACCCCAGAACGAGAGCGTGGGTGCACTCACGATATACCGCGAAAACGATGTGATGACGAGTGCCTTCTATGCAGACACGAATGGTACACTGTGCAAGTTGACGAATAAGAGCGTTGGTCGCTGCATGGAGAGGTTGGCCGCCATAAGGCGTTGTGACTTTTCGAAGGCGGAAACGAAAATCAGCATGAATAATCGAAACGGCAGTGCCAGTGTCTACAAGAGCCTCAACACGTACACCTTCTTCAAGCACTACCATCAAATTCGATGACAGCTCTGGAGGAATTGTTAGCAGTCCGGTGGATGCAGTTTCCCTTCCTAAAACTGCATCGGGGAGTTTTCCGCGTGGGCGTTCGTGTAATGGGAGGCAGGCCTCGGAGGCGACACTGAACGGCGACCTGGCGAAGGCGACCTGCGGCGAGACGTACGGGAATTCCCAGGCATGTCAGTATGGTAGGTAGGAGACGGTGAACGGTAATAGGACGAGCGGGAAGGTAGTCGTAGATAGTTCATGGTCGGACGGAAGTTTCGGTGTTCTTCAGGAGCGTAGCCGCGTTGCTCGTCTTGTTGGCGCATTCGACAAAACCGAGCGATATGTCCTTGATAGCCACAGTAGTAACAGATTGGCCGAGATGGGCGTTGAGGTACGTAGTAAGGCGGGGCACGCACTGGCGGTGACAGTGAAGCCACAGGCACAGAAACGGTGGGTGCGGCTGAGAGTGCAGCAACTTCGGCGTACGTGGGCGTCTGGCGCACGCAGGGACCGTTGGAACACATCGGACGCGATGCGTACGCGAGCTTTTGTTTAATCAGGTCTCGCAAGCTATCTTTTACAGAAGGGAGAGTAATTTCTGCAGCGCAGGAAGAGCAGCACCCGTGAAGCTTTTCACGAACGATGTCACGAATAAGCGCATGCAAGTCGAGGGGTGCAGGCAAACGAATGTCGGTGGCATCGTAGCAGAGGCGAAGAGACTGAAGCTCGTAGAGTCTCTGTATGGTTATCACGTCCTGGGTGGTGGGAGGATTTTGCGTGGTGAGGGCGTTAAGGCCTTTATATTGAGGCGTATTTGGTCCTTCTGATTCATGATGGAGTTAACAAGCTTGCACAGTGCAAGGACATCCTCAATACACGAGGTGTAAGATTCACCCGGCAGCTGCGTGCGTTCAATGAGCTTCTTCTTTGCTGCCTCAGCGCCAACTGTAGGGGCACCTAAAATTTGACGAAGTTGCTACTCGAAAGTGTCCCAATCGGGAATATCCGGGTGGTGGTTCCAGAACCAAGTTTTGGCAACATCGGACAAGTAAAATGGGATGCTGCGCAACTTCTGTGGATTTTCCCACCTGTTCAAATCGCTGATGAGGTCGTAGTTTTTGATAGTCTTCTACATCATCACCCCTGAGACTGGAAAACACAGGTGGATCACGCAGGCGAATGTTGTTGGCGGAGCGGGTAGTGGTGGCTGCAGTATGACGGCGACGTTGGATGGGCCAGGGTTTTCTTGGGCCGCCATGATAGGGGGTTGTATGTGACGACCCGAGCGGAGCTCCAGCGAGGACAGGCGAGAGGACTTGGGGGAATAAAAAGCACCGTCCACCACTTGTGAGGAGCCGGTTTATTCAGGCAGGCTCGAGCTAAATCACACTGACGATGACATTTACAGATGATGATGTACAGGTGATGATGACAACTAAAAAGAATGAATATATATATATATATATATATATATATATATATATATATATATATATATATATATATATATATATATATATATATATACAGATATACGGGGGTTGTATACGAAGGACTATTGGTCAGCTGCCACTTAGTAATAAGTTCACCTGCTACGTGAGGCCAAACAGGCTCATAAAGAGTGTGCCACACTCACCGCCATGGCTACTAGTGGCGCTGACTAACACTTCCACGTTTAAAATGACATAGATACCCAATAAAGTGGCTGGGGGATAGCTGTCGTGGTAGCTCAGTGGTAGAGCATCGAACGCTTTATTCGAAGGTCGCAGGTTCGGATCCTGCCCACGGCAAGTTTTCTTTTCACCCACTTTTCTTTCTTCTCTTTTACAATACAATTGGCCTAATAACTTCCCCTATACCTTCCTTGGCATTAGTGCCTGTTTGATTTCATTATTATTGTGTCAAAACACGAAAAAACGAGCCCTTAAGTATACACTTGTTTCCTTTATTCATTAACGAGGGTCTCATACTGGCAGGCTTGGTGTCTTTAGGTTGTTTACGGGGGACTATTGGTCAGCTGCCAGTTAGTAATAAGTTCACGTGCTACGTGACGCCAAACAGGCTCATAAAGAGTGTGCCACACTCTTTATGCCCCCTTCCTATTCCCCCAGCGTAGGGTAGCAAACCGGGCATGGGCCTGGTTAACCTCCCTGCCTTCCCTCTTGTTGTTTATCCCCCCCCCTCGCCGCCATGGCTACTAGGGGCGCTGACTGACACTCCCACGTTTAAATTGACATAGATACTCAATAAAGAGGCTGGGGGAATAGCTGTCGTGGTAGCTCAGTGGTAGAGCATCGAACGCTTTATTCGAAGGTCGCAGGTCCGGATCCTGCCCACGGCAAGTTTTCTTTTCACCCACTTTTCTTTCTTCTGATTCACAATACAATTGGCCTAATAACTTCCCCTATACCTTCCTTGGCATTAGTGTCTGTTTGATTTCATTAATATTGTGTCAAAACACGAAAAAACGAGCCCTTAAGTATACACTTGTTTCCTTTATTAATTAACGAGGGTCTCATACTGGCAGTCTTGGTGTCTTTAGGTTGTTTACGGGGGACTATTGGTCAGCTGCCAGTTAGTAATAAGTTCACGAGCAACGTGACGCCAAATAGGCTCATAAAGAGTGTGCCACCCTCGCCGCCATGGCTACTAGTGGCGCTGACTGACACTCCCACGTTTAAATTGACATAGATACCCAATAAAGTGGCTGGGGGGATAGCTGTTGCGGTAGCTCAGTTGTAGAGCATCGAACGCGTTATTCGATAGTCACAGGTTTGGATCCTGCCCACGGCAAGTTATCTTTTCACCCACTTTTCTTTCTTCTCATTTACATTACAATTGGCCTAATAACTTCCCCTATACCTTCCTTGGCATTAGTGTCTGATTTCATTATTATTGTGTAAAAACACAATATATGACGTAAGAAGGCAGTGACTTATAGTAGAAGCCGAGAAGGAAGAAGTGCTTTTAGAATAAACACGGCGTGTGAGCCAGGCCACGTCTCCCATTCATCATAGCGTCACACGAGTCGACAGGATGGAGACCTGCCTGCCCCTTCATCAGTCGCTCAGCATCGACGCAGTTCTCCGCAAGACACCCTACACACGTGGACTACTGTACCAGCGCCTAGTATTACGCATCGACCAGCATCATGTCAGAACCATCTGCTGACCTTGACATCCCCAAGTACACCGGATCAGTGGACGAAAGACCCGTAGAATACTGGTTCAACCTCTTCGAGCTCCACGCCACTGCTGCATCCTGGTCGGAACGGGAGATGATCGCCAACTTCACTGACTACATCTCAGGTGAGGCATTCAAATTTTACCTCACCCACATTTTCAAGAACGATGAGTCTTGGAAAAAAAATCGAAGAAGAAATGATCACCCGTTTCAAAGAATACGATGAAGACCTGACATATACACGACTGTGCGCCCCCCCCCCCCGCGTCTTTTCTTCAGAGACTTCAGTGCGCTCCGTAGCGCGTAGGCGCCGCTTGCCGCTCACCACACTTTTCTATTTTAGCCACTGTAATGGCGCCACCATTTTCATAACTTTGAGACACAGAGGAAGGAAAGGTGCATTGAGACATGTTTGTTTATGCGTTGAGAGCGTGGCGATGTGGCGTGCGGCTGATCGCGCCGACTAGCTTGCACGCCGGGTGAGCCGGCGTCCGTGTTTTTTGTTGCCATGAGCCAAACACTTGACTTCATGTGAGAGTCCCTTACTGTGATCGTCATCCGAAAGCTGAATATCGTTCCATCATGGCAGCACCCGAGCGGTTATGGCTTTTAATGCATCAGCTTTGGGAGCGTTTCCTCTAAGCTCTATGCAGCAACATTACGAATCGACCGGAAATATCATCGCCATTACATTTTACGCATGAGCACCTTAAATGTATTCCTTTTTACACTTTCTGCGAGGAAATTGTGGTAGCTGACCGCTTTTTTTTTAACGAGGCGTGTTGAAGGTGTTTGGCTTTTTGATATGCAGTTTCCCACACCTGAGGCCTCAAATATGCGAGAAGGAGGTCAGTAACTCAAAGAGAGAAAACTAGATGCCGTCTCCAGGAAGCGAACTTTGCGGTGATAATTTTGCAGAATCATGTTTTGACCATTCGGTTCCAAAAAACTCATCTTCGAAACGATGCCGTCCCAACGTTGTTTCCTGTCCCGGATCACTCACAAAAGACAAAGATACAAACCTTCGCGCTTCTGGATACCATTGCACTGATTCGTTTTCTTTTGTAAAAAAAAAATGTCATGACAACTTTTTAACTGTCGCAGTAATTGTAACGCTGTACGTAACATCACTGCGCCGCATGCATTCTTATGGCGTCGCTGGGGTGACTGTCATTTTTCGTGTAGCGCTCGTCCGCGTTCTAAGTGGTGCCTAAATGTAGAGTTTGTTGCATGCACTAGTGTTAAATTACAGTATCCCGCCGTATTTGGACTGGGTCGCTACGGCGTCTGTCATTTTTTGTGTAGTGTTAAGTGACTGCGAGAATGTTATATTTTCAAAAAAACACAGAAATTATGATCAGAACAACTGCCACTAGATAATGTTTCAATTCCACGCTTCAAACGCTCAGAAGACACCAGCTTCCGGGACAGTGAAGGTACATTCCGATGGCTTCACAAGCGCCCGCATTAGAAAGCAGGGGTGCGTCATCCAGCATTTTTACTGGAGGTCAGTGGAGGGGGACGCTAGGTGGCGTTGAGCGGATCGGACACGTTTGTCTGGGCTCCTCAAAATTTTGCCTGTTTTTGCGTTAAACTTCGTGGCTTCTTTAGAGCAAACGTAGTGTGTATCTGGAAGTATGACGTGATCATTTTGACACCAAAATAGCGGGACTACGACACCGATTTCTTCCCTTCTGAAGTGACCAAGGACTTGGCATGCCTGGCCGCCAGGCTAGGACTAGTGGCGGAACGAGGGGCAGTGCATCGACTACCAGCAACTCTCCTGGGCGTGCCAATGCAGCAGCCAATAACCCAACGGACGACAAGCAGGTAACGGCAAAGGAAGCCATGGACACGGACGATCAAGAGTTGAGCACAAAGCTGGGCTCTGCAGAAAATTTCGTCAAATACTCCCCATCGTTTGACGAGGCGATACAAGTGGAGTCAGCCAGTGCGACGCGAGCGAACACCATGAAGCATCAAAGGGAACTGACGACGAGGCGAAAGACGTTCAGTGGCAGCTTGCTCTTTCATTACGCGAACGTAAGAGACTAAGGAAGCAAGCACGGGCCGTGGAAAATCCCAGGCAAGTTGGTGATTTTCAGCAAACTTTATCACTAAGTCTTACAAGAAGAACAACTAATGACTTAGCGTCTCTGGCAGACAGCAGCTTCAGAGACAGCGAGAGGAACGCGGTGGCAGTTACGGAATGCCTGAGCGGGCGCACGGGAGTAGACGCGACGCATCGGGTGCCATGAGAGGCCGCCGACGCTCACGTGCGACGCCTCTACCCAAGAATGATATGAAAATTATTATACGACCCAAACCAGGGCTCGTGGTGAGAGGCTTACAAACATATGAAGTGGCACGAGCGATTGAACGTGCATGTGGAGACGCGGAAACATGCATAGGTGACAAATTCCTGCTGCGCCTCCGGAATGGATCTAACATTATCGTTGCAAGTACTCCGCACGAGCACGTCACCAAGCAAATTTTGAAAATCAAGGCGCTCGACCTCAAGAACACCAGACATTTCGTGAATGCCTACATTTCTACACCCGAGGGGTTTCTCAAGGGAGTTGTGCATGGCCTGGAACGTGAAACACCGGAAGAAGAAACACCGGAAGAAGAGTACGCACACAGGGCGTCACAATCGTGCAAGCACGCATGTTGGGAAAATCTGAGACGGCAATGATAACCTTCGATGGACCAATTATGCCGCGTTTTGTGTATTGCCATGGTTCAAGCCTGTCTGGATTATGTACATAATGAAGTTTTCTACTACTATACTACTACCGGAGGTCAGTGGTTTTTGCTAACTATGAAAATAGCGTGGCAGCTGCTACGATTTCCAAAATTTGCCAGCACCGTGACGCCCAACTGGACAGAGACTGCTGCGCCGCGCGGCGCACGAGCCACCTCCACAAAGAAACGGCTGCTGCGCCGCACGCAAGTGACGTCATGCACTTTTCTGGTTAGGCGCTTAGTTTGAATAGTCGGAGTGTCTAGCGGTATGTCTAGACGTAACGGTAGAAGCAATCAAAGTTACGTCCAAACGTAAAAGTAAAAAAAATGTTAGGTCCAGCGTGACAATACCAAACCGTCTTGTTAATAATATCCAACCGATCAGCAGTTGTGGCGTAGCTACAGTGCTGAAATTGGTTCTGTTGTGTATATTATTGTTAAAAAAGAGAAGCAGTTGTGGCTATAGTTGGTTACAGCAACACATTAGGAACGGGTAAGGTCGGTGGTTCGAGCCCCATTGCAGTACGCCTTTCTTAATTTTCACTTGTTTCTTTTTGTTCACCCATTGTTTTAGCACTTGCGCCTCCTCATCGGCCTCCCATCAGCCTGACTTGCTGCTGGTGGTCCGGTCCACAGGCCCTTTAATATTGATGTTTGATGACTCTCGCAGACTTGAGTGTATTTATTATGATGAAGTGTTTAGCGAATTTATGGTGAGACGCAAAAGAACACGAAATACTCAAATGCAGCTGGCTGCATTGGTTTCTCTGGTACACGTGTCAGGAATAGTGATTTCCACGGTTTATTAAAGTTTTGATGACAGAAAGGCACACTGCAACGTAGCCACAGTAAACTTCTTTATGTCGCTCAGTGTCCCATCACCTGAAGAAGTAACCAGCAGGCCATTTCAAAATACTGACGTGTCACCACAATGCTCTAGGTGGTTAGCACTTGATAAACGATGCCCAATGGCAAGTGCCAATGGCGTTAGCCCATCGAACTACAAAACAGTTTGTCTGCCTAGCTGAATAATACGCACGGCCTGTGACAGCACGGGAGCATTTGCGTAGCAATGAATGAGAATGACCGTGCGTGTTCACACCTAACGAATTAGCCGGCAATGCAGTAGCTTTGGCCTTCGGATCCGGAGATCACAGGCTTCGTAAGAACTCCTCAATAAAGTTTTTCTATCCATGATAAGAAAACTTTGCCAACGCACTGGGCCGAGTTTCATGCATGTGCGTCCGGTCGTGAACTCTGCAAAAACATTTATTTCATCGTCGACTTTGTCCTTTGCAACAAGCAAAACTCGGCAGCATGCAAAGACACTTTCACTTTTGACAACACCACGCTTGGCATTGCAATCTAGAAAATGCAGTACGTCCAACAACAATAATTCGCACTTCACACTGAAAACTTTATGGCGCACTCACTCAGATTACTCAGATGCAGCTGCGGCGTGGTAGACTACCGCGCTAGATCCAACCTCCAGCTTCAACTGGGCATCCAGCAATCCAATGAAGCAGTGACGACACAGGGTCTCCGGTCCTCCTTGGGGCCGGCTTAGGCCCAGGTCACAATTTTGCCGGAGTTTAAGGTTGTCACCACCAACACACATCACCGGCAGCTAACATCTCACACTGTTTACCAAGGTAAACAGTGTGAGATGGTAAACTGGTAGCGTAACTTCAATAAAAGCCCACGAATCCAGTAGTAGGTGGTACCGTCGCCATCTACGCGAGGAGGGGACAACCAACAAAAAAAAATATGACGTCTCAATCGGAAGCGCTAGTGACGTGGAGCATTTGTCCTACATGGCGCGAAATTGATTTTTTTTTCAATTGCTGCCCTGCTACATGCCTTTATTATCACGCAATTTTATTGAGCCTCAATTTTGTCTCGCTAATTGCATACGAGAGAAAAAAATAACAAAGATGGCCCTCTCCTGTTCTCTGCTGCTCCGCTGCCCAAGCGATGGATGGATGGATGGATGGATTCATATCGCTGTACCCTTTATACCCGGTGGCGGCTAACGCCATCTAGCCGTAATACTTAGTGAACAAGAAACTAGATTTATCTTTTTTCCCTTTAAATAGTGAACTTGAGGACTGGTAATTTGCAGTGAAGGGTTTAATTTTCACTCGTGCCTTGATTTTATCCACCAATCAGATAACCTCCTTCTAGTTAATTCTACCTGCTTAAAGTCTATTTTGCCCTCCCTGTCCCTAAACCCCAGTGCTTTGAAAAACTGTGCGCCATCATCCTGTACTATAGGGTGAAGCCCTTTAGAGAACATTATCAAGTGTTCGGCCATTTCCTCCTCCTCTCCACACGCACTGCATGCCGTGTGCAGAGAGGAGGAGGAAACATTCTCCACATATCAGTCTCCGTTTCCTGCACCTTCTTCTTAACCGATAGTTCTTTTTGGTTTGGCACCCTGCTTTTTTCTAAGTATTTACCCGTCACTTTTCTGGTTCGCTTCCTCCATTTTGTATCGACATTCTTCATGTACAAGTAGCTGAAAACCTTCCAAGCCCAATGCTCAATCCTCCCCCCGTTTCTCAATCGCTTCTCGAATTTTATCTTGCTGCTAGCTGCCCTGCCTTCGAATGATGTCCATTCCATATCACCTTGTACTCCCTGATTTGGTGTATTCCCGTGAGCTCCTAAAGCAAGCCTACCTATTGCTCGTTGCGCAATTTCGAATCTTGCTTCAACCTCTGATCTCATGCACAAGACCGCATTCTCGAAAGTCAGACCAGGAACCATGACACCCATCTAAATGCCTCTCACAACATCATACCTATTGTAATTCCACAGTGCCCTATTTTTCATCACCGCTGCATTCCTGTTTCTTTTAGTCATTACGTATATTTCGGGTTCCCTTAGGTACTCGGTCCCATCGCTTATCTATACGCCCAGATATTTATATTTATTCGTTATTTGTAGCGTGACCTCCTGTATCGTAAGCTCAGAACCTTCATTATCATAACAAATCATGACTGCTGATTTTTTTCTTACTGAATCTCCAATCTAACTTATCTCCCTCATTACCGCAGATGTCCATCAATCTCTGCAAATCTTCCTTGTTGTTGACTATTAGCACTATATCATCTGCGTACATCAATGCTGGTAGTGCCTCTTCAATGAGTTTTCCTTGTTTGACGAAAGATAGGTTCAAGCCAAGTCCACTCCCTTCTAATATGGCTTTAATTTTTGTAGGTAAATCATGAATAACAAGGGTGACAGAAGCCTTACCCCTGACTAAGCCCCATTTTATCTCTGTGGGCTCGGATACCTGTTTTTCCTATTTTATAACTACCTCGTTACTTTTATAAATATTCGTTAGGAGCTTAGTGACTCCATCTTCCACACCTAGTGTGTCCAGTATTCCCCCAAGTCCTCTTTAACCACGCTATCGTACGCTCCCTTGATATCCAAAAATGCTAGCCACAGGGGCCTGTGTTCCTTTCCTGCTATTTCGATGCACTGCGTCAGTGCGAAAAGATTGTCTTCTAACCTCCTTTGTTTTCGAAACCCATTCTGCAGCTCCCCCAGCACCCCCTCATCCTCTATCCATGCCTGCAGTTTTTACAATCTACATCACCGGCCTGTAAACCACTGATATCAATGTTATAGGACGATAGATGTTTATGTCAGCTTTGTCCCCCATTTCATTTATAGATCATGCTCATTCTGCTAAGTTTCCATCCATCAAGAACTTCAACATCGATTATTTTTTGCTCACGGCCTCTCTCAAAGTCTGCTTAGACTTGAGACCTAATTCCTTTATCAGCGTAATTGGGATGTAATTAAGGCCTGTTGATATACTACTAAGAACCCTCTTCTCAGCCCTTTCCCACTTTCGTTGTGGAAATGAAGCCACTGCATCACTTGATTCATCCTTGTCTATTAAGGTGCATAAAGCACTTCCTTGTTGAAAATTTTCTGTCATCCATGCTCTTATATATTCAATGGCTTCGTCCCCTTGTAGCTTAACACCTTGAGCTGTAGCAATGCCTCCTAGAAAAACTATGCCTGGAACGTGGCTCTCTTTTCAATTGAGAGCTTCCTGCCAACACAAAATCTCAGAGGCCATGCCTCCTGCCAAGTGTTGAGGCCGTCCGCCACGTGGCACCGCTTGCCTCCGTACCGCTCTATCACGTGACAATACGACATCGCTTTGTCACGTGACATGAAAGCTGCTCGGAGGCAACTGTGAGAGCATTGCTGTGTTCGCAGGGGGCGACCGCCAAAGGCGTTCGTCTTCGTACAGGAAAGGGATGGTAAAATAGGGTAGGGCGGCACGTTCGCGGCTCACGTTCCAGGCAAATATTTTCTAGGAGGCAGTAAGATGGTAAGTTGGTCCAGTTGGTTAGGATCCATCGTGAACTTATTTACAGCGCGACACCAGAAAAACACAGGACAGGGAAGGAGCAAAAGAGAACGAAAAGACGGCGCTGACTCACAACTGTTGTTTATTGGAAAAAACAGGGTGAAATGTATATATATGGGTACTGGCAGCCTACATGACGACATGCGCGGAACAAGAGGTACACCAAAATAGCGTTGTCACGCTCATGGCAACAATCAAGATTGGCCCAAATGACTTAATTCTTTTTCATGCAGTTTGACGGATGGTTCACTAATAAACTTGCTACCCCTAATTTTTATATGATATGCCTCAGCGATTTCTCTTGTTAGTTTGTTAGGATGCTTGAAGATGATGGTGGTTCTCTCAAAAATGGGACGACAACCGCATGACCTCCAATGTTCCGGTAGATGAAGTCGCACAATCCCTTGAAGAGATAACTCATGCTCCCTTAAACGAACATTCACACATGATTTCGTTTGTCCCACATGCTCCCTACCACACGATAATGGAGTTAAATACACAACTTTTTTACGCATGTGATGTACTTCTTATAATTCACAGCGCATCTCCCTTTGGCTCGTTTGTTCCTCAGCGCATTATCAACCATCGAGCAAATGCGACCTACCTTATGTTTGGCGGAAAAAAGAACGTCGATGCCATACCTTGAACCTACGTTTTTCAGCCCATGCGCCAATTTGTGTACATAAGAAAAAACTGCTCTTTTTCTTTTTTTTTCATCACATTTTGCTTGAGCTCCTCTGTGTTTCACGAGCTTAACGCTCCGAACCATCGACTCACACACAGACGAAATCACATTGTCAGGATACCCAGCATCTACTAAGTGTTTTACCGGGTTATGAAAAGCAGTATTCGACATGTGCACACAGGATTTCCCGAGTGACGCATTTAAGATTGTCTTTGCAATCGCTCTCTTCGCAATCTTAAAATGACCAGACTTGTCGTTTAAGATAGGCTTCACTGATCTCGATTTTTACCAAAGATTAGCTTTAGGTCCAGAAACAGTAGCTTGTGATTCTTACAGACTTCGTGAGTGAATGGGAGATCTATACCATGCTGACTGAACAACTTGAGAATGTGATCAATATCCTTATGGTGAATGTCATTGTGAGAAACGATTACAAAATTCGTCGGCATAACGAAAAACGGCACTGCAGCACATACTAAGGTCACCCTCCAGCTGCCTGTCAATGTAGCCTAAAACAATGTCACTAATGATAGGGGCCACGAACGACTCCATGCAGACACCTGACTTTTGTACATAAAGATCCCCCCGCCACGACACAAAGGTACTCTCCATGTAAAATGACAAACGTTCAAGAAATGGTTCTAAATAAATACCGCAACCATCGATGAAACATTCTTCATCGTTGTCAAACACAATGCAGGCTTTTACGCATTTCATAACCTGGTAATGTGGAAGAGAATAATATAAATTTTCCTCGTCGGCGCTACGTAAGCCTATCGAGTTATTTTTGAGGTACTCTCACACAGAATCCGAATTCGGTATGCAGAAAGGGTAAAAAATATTCAGGCGTGCTACGTTGTTTTGCCGTCTTTTCTTTTTCTTTTGCTCCTTCCCTGTCCTGTGTTTTTCTGGTGTTGCGCTGTAAATAAGTTCACGATGGTTTCTAGAAGGCGTTGGCTGTAGTTATAAACCTCTGCTCTAGGCTTGTCTCATTTTTTTAGGGAGTATAGAAGGTTCCGAAATTTCGCAGCGGGCTTTATGTACTTCTGCCATCCACTGAGCCCCCTTTCTTCTAATCTTTTCATTGATCAGAAGGGATGCTTCTCTTCTACAACTTAGAAAGATATCCCATTTTTTCAGCATCATCTGTCGGTTCACCCTACTGTTTAGCATGTCTGTTCTCTAGAGGCTTCCTGCCGTTTCGCTATGGCTCTCCTAACTTCCTCATCCCACCTACTTTTCGGTTTGTGTCTCCTTTTCTGGGGTGACTTGTTACGTGCCTTATCAAGCTCTAGCTCAAACAGTCTAATTAGATTCGTGTACGTCCACACTCTTTTATTATCATCAGTGATTACCTATTCAAATTGTTTAGTAGCTATTTCTATTTGCCTTTCTGAATAAAAATTTTCCTGTAGTTGCTCATCTTGTCTCCTTCCCACTTTCCCTGCTCTTTCAAAACTTAGCTTGATACGTTTGTGATCACTACCCAGACTTCTGAAGCCACCTTTATCTATGTGCATTCCCCTGAGCTTATCATACATCCTATGTAACATCAGTGCATAAACTATCGTCGACTGCAGCCTTCCTACCTCCCATGTTATTTGCCCTTCACACTTCTCAGTAGTTGCAAATGATCAAATCATGCCTTTCGCACATATCCATGATTATTTTGCCTGTTAGGCCAGTATGCCCATCTATATCTTTTATGTGCACATTAATATCTCCTAGTATAATGATCTCGCACTCTCCTCCTAACTCCTCAATGTCCTTTGATATACACTCTACCATTGCCTAGTTTTCTTCTCTCCTTCGCTCCCGTCCACAAGTACACCAAACCAAGGAGTGTCATTTGCCCTGCCATTTTCCCTTTTAGCCACAAATGTTCCTTGCACTCCAGCTTGACCCTTTGCCAGTCTGTACTTTTATATGCACTAACTCCACCCTTTCCCCCTTTTGCTGCCTTCTGTTCTATTGCAATATTCCCCAACGTAGTCCGCATTGCAAGGTGGTTGCTGCATGTCCCGAAGATGTGTCTCCACAACCCCATGTACCATCAGCTCCTCCTGCCTTAACTGCTCTTCTATCTCTTCCCACTTTTCTGCCACCCTGCAGTTATATAGCCCCTTGTCTGACTTAGCTCGGGCCTTGTGCTTACGTTGATTGCTTCTCATGGATGAATTGCTATAGATGTATACTTGAGATCGGGTGGCGGCTAACGCCACCTAGCTGTAATAATTAGTGAACCAACTAGGCTTATCTTTTTTCCCCTTTAAATAGTAAAGTTGAGGACTGGTACACAGTGTCAGCGGCGGGTGCTCGCTGCGGCGGCCGCTTTAGACTTTGCTGCCTTTAAGATTAAAGCAATGTCTACTGCCGTCTCGGAGGCAACACGGTCGTGTCTTTGTGATGGTGTCACTTCCAAATTGAGCGAAAGTAGAAGTGTCGGCTGCGAGTGTCCCTTGCGGAGAAATCACTGAGCTACGAGGAACCTCCCATCCTTAGAGTTAACATACATACTCTAGAGGAAAAGCTCCCCATAGGGCCCATGCCTTAAAACCCATAGCCGCTCGGGTGCCGCCACGATGGAAAGACACTCAGCTTTTGGTTGATTTGGACGTTTGGCAGCTTGGGCTAGTTGGTATGACATGACGATAGCTTTAGCGCAAGAACAAAACGACGACACAGACATGACAAGTGTCACAGACAAGTGTCATTCGTGTCCTTGTCTGTGTCGTCGTTCAGTGCTCGCGCTATAACTATCGCCATTTCGGTTGACGTTCACTCGCAATCGCCACTGCATGCTGCAATTACACCCGATATCTTCTCTGTTTCATGGATCTCTGTTACATCGCAGTAAGAGACTGTCGCATGAAGTGAGTTTTTGGCTCCTGGCTACAAGAAACACGCATGCCGACTCACCCGGTGCGTAACAGCAGCGTAAGCACTGCATCGCCACGCTCTCAACGTTACAAAAATGGCGGCGCTATCTATTGAAAAAATCTGCAAACACTTCTCTTTGCGTTGAGTAAATAAAAAAAATAGCCATTGCAACTTTCCTTAAATTAACTGATAGAAATTTTATACAGATATACTTCTATTTTATTACGTGAACATGCTTGTTCCTTATTTGTATTGCGTAATTTTTAGTGTTTTAAACGTTCAAATTTAGCGCTTCTCTAAAGTGCTTCGATGGCAACAATGACAACGTTCCAAGAAAGATGTCAGCGCTTTTGTGGTTATAGCACAGAACTCCCACCAGTTATAGCACAGAACACCTACCAGGTTATAGCTTCTCTGGCCCAGCTTTTCCTCCAGAGTCAGTATATTAACTCTATGCTCACGTCCCCAGAGAAAAGCGTGCGATCGCAGGCATCTTTCTAGAGGGTGCGTTGGTTTAACATAATATACATTGTATGTTTGTATGTTTAAATGCATTTAGGTAATAATTTTTAAAGTGACGTCACTTTCATGCGGCGCAGAAGCCACTCCTGTGTGGGGCCTTAGCCTCGTATATATATATATTTTTTGCCTGCCGGATGAGCGCGTAACGTCCGTCATCTATGGAAGCGTTACCTACGTAGGATCAAGGGTCTTTGTACTTGGCCTTCATGACTGGCAACTTTATTGTTTACCAATTTTAAAGGATATGTTTTACTTTGAATGGGTTGCCTGCTGAATGAGCGCAAAACGCCCGTCATTTATGGCAACGCCATTTACGTAAGGTTATTTATAATTATTTATACCTACACTTGCGCTTTTTAAAATTTTGTTTGCGTGTTTTTGTTGCACATAAATTCCAAAAACGTAAAAAACTTATTTTAAAGCAACCCTACCTAAGTGGCGCCTTTACCGCAGTTCTGATGATGGCTGCTTTTTAAGTCACCGCCGACAATCCGGCAGGCAGAAGAAATTTAGAAGGCTTTGGTAGGGCTGACTTCTTCGCCGCTTGGCGCAGGAGACGCTGTCTAATAACGGCCTAAAATCGTACGATGTTATGATGAAGGATGCCGTAGTGGAGGACTCCGAAAATTTCAACATGCTGGGTTTTTTTTTAACTTACACCTAAATGAAGTACACGGGCCTAGAGCAGTTTCGCTTCCATCAAGCCCAAGCTGCCACACTTCTAAGTGACCGCCGAAGCAGGAATTTGATCCCGCACCCTGTTAATATAAATATGTGTTAGAAAGGGCACACACTTAACAATTTCACAGGTTTATCATTTTACTATATATTTATTTTTAACTCACTATAAGAGTTATTTTTTGCAGAATGCATAGAACATTCTGTACGAACAACGCCTCCTCTAAACAATGCCTGGGGAAATGGCTCACGCTCCCAGCGGAGTTGGCCTGCCTTCAGTTTTGAGCAAGTGCCGCGCGGTAGCGCTAGCGACTGAGACTATACCGAGACTATTCGGCAATGCGGTCTTGCGCATGAGATCAGAAGTTCAAGCAAGATTAGAAATTAAGCAACGTGGAATAGGTAGGCTTGCTTTAGGAGCTCACGGGAATACACCAAATCAGGGAGTACAAGGTCATATGGGATGGACATCATTTGAGGGCAGGGAAGCTAGCAGCAAGATAAAATTTGAGAAGCGATTGAGAGAAATCGGGGAGGAGCGTTGGGCTAGGAAGGTTTTCAGTTACTTGTACATGAAGAATGTCGATACAAAATGGAGGAAGCGAACCAGGAAGTTGACTTGTAAATACTTGGAAAACAGTAGGTGGCTAAACCAAAAAAGAACTATCGGTTAAGAAGAAAGTGAAGGAAACGGAGACTGACATGTGGAGAATGGGCATGATTAAGAAGTCGGCACTAGAGATCTATCGAACTTTTAAGCAGGAAATTGCCAAGGAAAGGATCTATGATAATACTCGGGGTAGTTCTCTACTGTTTGAGGCCAGGACGGGAGTACTGCGAACCAAGACATATCGGGCCAAATACGAAGGGGTAGACACAGTATGCAGTGCGTGTGGAGAGGAAGAAGAAACTGCCGAACACTTGATAATGTTCTGTAAAGGGCTTCACCCTATAGTTCAGGATGATGGCGCAGAGTTTTTCAAAGCACTGGGGTTTAGCAACCAGGAGGGCAAAATAAACTTTAAGCGGGTAGACTTAACTAGAAGGAAGTTATCTGATTGGTGGCTAAAGTCAAGGCACGAGTGAAAATTAAACTCTTCACTGCAAAGTACGAATCCTCAACTTCATTATTTAAAGGAAAAAAAAAGATAAATGTAATGATTAGTTCAGTAAGTATTACGGCTAGGTGGCGTTAGCTGCCGCGCGATCTAAAGGGTACAGCCACATCCATCCATATATCCAATCATCCATGCACTTTCACGGCAGAAAGCGGTACCAGCCACCATAGTACCAGCTAAGCATTTTCCATCTGCGGCCCATAGGGGCGCGTCAGTCGAGAGTTGTTTGAGACCTGCAACTGTACACCGCTATTTCGGAGGCTATGCAAAGTGTCGCGTTGTTGGTGGTGGTGGTGGGTGGTGGTAGTGGTTACAATGAAGAGGAAAAAGGCACCTAATTTCTGTCTGCCTTCAGGCGACACGGCGCAGTGCCTTATGGGGGTGGGGGGAAGGAGGGATAAAAAGAATAGAAGGAAAGTAGAAGCAGAAGAAGACAGCCAACGAGAGGAAAAAGAAGGAGATAGGAAAGTGGGGATCCGGTCGAAGCAGTCCAAGGGCGGGGTGCCACAATGCGAGAGCTACACGGCATCAGGAGACCGCGGAGGGCGAACCAGTCGGCGGGAGCTACGCTGAAGTCGGAGATCGCGAGGGCACAACCGTCCAGCTTGAAATCCTGCGAGCGAATCCCGCCACAGGTGACGCTAGAGAACATTCTACAATAAAGGAGGAGAAGGGTGTGACAGCCATTTTTCTTCTCATGCGGCAGGCATCTTCTAGAGGAGGCGTTGGTACGAAACTGCGACTTGCGGTATCCTCAATGAACTTCCCGTGTTTTTGATGCTACGATAATGGCGGATGACCCGATGGCGGGTTTGTAAGGCAGGCGAAATGTAACGTCTCTGTTTGTTAATATATGACTCGTGATCTTCATCTTCAGCGATAAATTGATGAAGAAGTGGATGCCGTAGATCTAGGTACTTCTTCCCATGCTTTGTTTTCTGCCTTTTTTGTTGATTCTATGTGGCACATTGTAGCGCTTACTCAACAAAAGGCCTAGAATGTAAGTCGACGAGCAGAGCCGCGTTGTGCATAAGAGGCTCAGATTTTCCTTCACCTTCGCTTTGCTTGTATTACGTAACTTATTGTGCCTTTAACGTGAGCTGCGGTACTTGCATACTGAGACAGCGTACACCAACTTGGCGTAATGCTTGCGTGGAGTTCAAGAGATCGTTTCGGTTGAACTATCGTCGACTACGTGGGTATACACATCGTTATCGTAGAACTTCCGTTTACATCTCATGGCAATGGTTATATAGCCGTTCTCTTTGCTCTGTTACCTTACGTCTGCATGATCGCTTCTTGATTGATACTTCTCAGACATGATTGTGGACTCGCGTTTTTCGGCTGTGGCGCGGTTTGACCGCTAACCGTAACGCTGGCTGTTACGTAACTGAACCCCGCGCTACCCGCCTATTTTATTCAGCGCAGTTTCATCTTTACTCTATAAACACTTGTCGACAATTACTAATGCGTTCAAAGGCCTTCGATTTTATTAGCGCGACAGCGGGAACGCACTAGTTGTTTTAACTTCCGCACCAGTAATGGTGCCAATGCGCATGGCACGTTCCAACGATGTACTGAAAATTGCATGGACACAACGCTGTGTGTGGGCGCCTTACACTCGACCTCGAAGCCACTGCCGCATATGTGAATTTAGCATATTGCAGAAATGCCATGCTTAAGTTCTTGGGAAGACGTCAATGGGGGTACAGGAAGCTTCTCGGTGTTGTTTTTCTTTTTCTTCTCTTGACATTAGTACATCTTGATGGTGTCGCTTGTGTACGTAGATAGTTGAACGCGCCTGTCGCGTAGAGACGCCCCGCAGGGGCAGTACTTGTAGCAGTGGCTGCAGTGCGACAAGAAATGGTAGGGTTGATAATGCTCAATAGCATCATGCAGAGTAGCTTGCGTAAGTGAAGCAGGTGCAATGTTTGAAATAAACAAAGACTGCTAGCGTTGTTTGTTCTCACTGTGCTCACAAGGGAAAATGTTTATTCATTGGTCATGTTCGAATTTGCTGTCGCACCCAGACAGTCATGTTTTCACAGTGTTAAACAGACTATTAGTTTTTTTATTACATTCTCACTGGTGATATAAGCAGTGCCCTTATGTCACAAGTGAAATCTGTAGCAGTGTATGCATGTTTATAGCCGGGCTTCCTATGAAATGATGAGTGGCATAGTCTTTCAGGCAATGTTTTATGTTTGCAAATGATTTATAACACCTCATTGTACAGAACTTGCGCTGGAAGTTTTTCGGTTTCTTTTGGAAACATATTTGTACTAGTCTCATTAAAGCATGCAGCTCATCCCTTCAACTTAGTGATTACGTTGTCATTTAGGAATTAATTGCAAATCTGTAGGCTGTGCGTTATTGCAATCTTGTTTGTGTGTGTGTCTGCTTTTTATAATGCTGCTCAGGGGAGCAGTAAGGTCTATCGTTCATTTTTGTGGTGACGTGCTAGTATGCACTTTAACAAAAATGTCAATGTACTATGGAATGATGAGTGGCATAGTCTTTCAGGCAATGTGTTATATTTGCAAATGATTTATAACACCCCATTGTGCAGAACTTGCGCCGGAAGTTTTCTGTTTCCTTTGGAAACATATTTGTACTAGTCACCTTAAAGCATTCAGCCCATTCCTTCAACTTTGTTATTACTTTGTCGTTTTGGAATTAATTGCGAATCTGCATTGAGGATAGGCTGTGCATCATTGCAATCTTGCTTGTGTGTGTGTGTGTGTCTGCTTTTTATAATGCTGCTCAGGGTCTATCCTTCATTTTCGTGGTGACATGCTAGTACGCGTTTTAACAAAAATGTCAATGTACTACACAATTGCTGCTGTCGTGAACCTTATGCTAACCTATTTCGAGCTGACTGTGTTCATTGTTCTTTGTTACATGCACTATTGCAGCAGTTTTACAAATCCTACAGATTTGGGTTTTTATTGTCACTGAAGTCTTCCCTGATGTGTGGCTAAATGCGTTGTGCTATACGTATTGCGTAATAACCATTGTGGTACCGAAGCCTCACAGAATTCAAGGTAGCATTTTTAGCAGCAATCAGCTAAGTATAACTTTTAAGCTTGCATGGTTATGTTCATCTAAAACCTAATATTTCCATTTAGAAGGACTGTTACTAGTTTTATTTGAGTAAAACTATCTTTGCATGGTGGATGTTTTTTTGAGGCTTATGTGTTTGTATGAGGATACTTACAGGCTCACAAACTGTGCTTGAGACTAGTTTTTCTATGTTTCTTATGTTTACGTTTTGCGTGTGTCAGATGATGATTCGCGAAAAAAATGGAAGCCTGCTTTTCTGCAAGATTCATTTCCAACCAAGAACTTAAGTTCACAGACAACTTTTTTTTTTTTGCCAATAGTGGTCCTCCCCTCGCTCCGGAGCCGTTGTCGAGTCGTGGCACATGCACAACATGCATGTGGTTATGCATGTGCCACGACTCAAGTTGTTGATTGCAATAATTGCTGCGAAGGAAGGCAGTGCCACTTCCGAGCATTGACTTCTTTTACGTTAACAGAAAAAAGTGTTGATGCCTAACATTCAGACTGAGTTTGAGCACAAATTATGGTGTGCCTGAACAACAGCAGACTTCATATAGCAAGCGGAACAACACAATTTGGGCAGTTCCAAGGCTTGACCACCAGGCGTCATTTCATATGGGTTTTTGTGGCTTTTGAACATAATTTAAAGATGCGAACTATAATATAATTGAGAAAAAATACCAAACTCTGTCTCTATAACTCACGGTCTATCCATTGTCACTACTAGCTAATCAGATGTCCTGGCCAGGTGTCAATCCCTTCAACTTTTTAAGTTTGTTGTGCTCCAGCTCCATATGTTGATACTGGCTGCTTGCTATGATTGCACTTTCTTTGCTTCAGGACAGTGGTAAGTTGCCAGGGAAATAAGATATATACATACACTGGTAAATGTATAAAGCTCTATAAAATTATCTCGCGTGTTTGGAAAAGTTGGAATTTCATGCTGCATCCTTGGGGAAACTTTGACGGGACCTTGAAAGCGTGTGAATGTCCATTAGTTTTTTAAATAACCAAAAACTATGCGTTTAAACTGAAATGGGTAGCTTGTTCATGTAATATCTACAATGACGTCACAATCTACCACTCTGTAATATAGGCACAGTACACACGGTGCTGTTGCGAGAAAAGTGCAGTAAGCAATACGCAGCAAGCTATGACAGCCCTTTGGAGTTTGGCCGTATGCTCGCAGTGATGTCAGCAATGGTAGCGATGCCTATAGGTCACTATGCTGTGTAAAATAGGCTTTGATGTTGCTTAAGCAAAGTGGCCTGTAAATAGTTTCACATTGAAGTGATGATTCTGGAATTGCAACCTTATTTTTTGGGGGAAGACATGGTGACTAGAAGTCTTGCCGTTTGGCATCAAAGGGCACATATTGTTAAATAAAAAGCGGAAGAAAAGGAATGAAGCAGCAGCGACGAAGAGCGTGTGCTTGATGTGCATCAAGGAATATACGCGTAATGTGGACATGTTGGCATTTCTTTCATTTATTAAAAAAATGTTTTCTGCTACACTCAATGGCAAAGACACATTTATACCATAGATTGTCATTTTGTTTGAAGCCACTGGATATCGGAAAACTGTCAGAGTTTCTCCTTAATGATTAAGACAGTCTAGTAAAAGTAGTAGTACAACATTGTTGATTTATAGAACTTTGCATGACACCATTACAAATAATGTAGAGAGTTATGTCTATTAGCTCTTTTCTAATAAGTTGACTGCAGGAGCTACAGAGAAAAAACGTAATACTTGGTGGTCATTTCAGTATATACAGCAGCACTTGGAAGGAATAATGCAGCAAATTTCTGTTATCTATAATTTATACAAATTTAGTATTGGAGATGTAAGGCTGCATTCTAATTTCACCTCATATCAGCAGTTCATATTTCTGCTGCTTAGGTTTCACATTTTTTAATAGTAGTGGGAAAAGCAGCATTGAGCATCGAGAATGTTTGGCAGCAGGCATTCTGGTTTCCAGTCATGTTCAGTCCTACATTTGTCCTGACAGGCTGTGTGTAAGGTCTCTGAACCTTAGTGGTACATTCACGTTACTGTTTAATGGGTGGTGCAATACTTTTTCAGCCTGGTCAGGAAACACTGTTAATCGGTAGTTGAGGCACCTGAGAGCATGCCCGCCAAACATTATGTTGCGGCACGTGGCCTACAATTCACAATGAATTTTAAAAGTAAGCAAGGAATCGTTCCTTCTTTTCTCGAAAGATGGTGTAATAAACTTAATTGACTGCCATAAACCAAAAGTCTGGCCATTGGCTGATTGGAGCATCTTGAGTGGCACAGTTCCCATGTCCTCCGCTAGATGCTGCTACTTGTCTGCGTGCGCACTTGTAATCACACGAAAAGTAATCTACACATTAAAAAAAAAAGTGCTCAAGTTCATGAGACAGACTGGCAAACAAACGCATATCCATACCGCCTGTCATTCCCCATCGCATAGCTTTCAGTACTTTCGCTGGCCCAAAGGGAGAGGGAAAGTGCTTGAAGCATGCCAATAATCCCTGTAACTCCGGTTTTGCTCAACGAATTCTAAAATTGTTTGCTGCAATTGATTTCTTGGGCAATAAGCTTTTTTAATGGAGCCATTCTACAATTACTTGGAAAAGTGTTGCAGGGACCCTTTAGTGTCTGCATTTGTTTTTAGTAATTTTGAGCCCTAATATGTGTACTGGAGACCTACTTAATGGGATTTTGATTTGGTAGGTCTGCATCATGTCAAAGTTTGGAGCAAGGACGTACGGCCGAAAGCATGACTGCCGCTTGGCTCCTCCATTGGATCAGATTATTCTGGATAAAGGAGACAGCAAAGCCAGTTCAGCTAAAATGTCGGTTGCAGCTGTGCACCGGTGGGGCATGACTTCATTCACATCTCTTCGAAAGGCAGCTCAGGTAAGGGCAGACAGAGCTTAAGCTTTTCGTTTTCTTTGCGATACTTCATTTTGCCTTTTTATGAGGGCTTCGTGGTGGCCCACCTGTGCCAGTTGTGCTGCTGTGATATATTTTAATTTTTTTCTAGCCAAAGCCTGGCTATAGGAAAGCCTGGCTATTGTAGTCTAACAATTCTATTTCTATGCTATTCCTCTTCGTTTGTAGTAGTGGGCTGTGAGCAATGGGTGTTAAGAAAGGAATAAAATTCAATGAAAGAAATACTTGCATTCTACTGGCCTATCTATCACAGCACCGGCATGAGCCTGTTGATCTGCTTTTTGTTTACTCCTCGTTTGCGTACCCATGATGCTAATGCAGTGCTATAACTATGCTTTTAGATTACGCTAATTACATGAGATATTGGCCTGTTGCGCGACTGATGGCGGAGCTGTGTACGGCACTTTTATGACGTCAGTTTGAGAACTCGCACGTTTTTGTCTTGAGGTATTGCGCCCTATAGAAACCACTGTGCCTGATTAAGCTTGACAGAGAAACAGTTGAGTTGATTGTCTGATTTGTGGTGCTACCAACGCTGTTCGAACACCCATGGCTCTCTGGTTTTAACTCATTCTGAACGCACAGCGTTTTGTTTCATAGAACTGCATGCGGCCGCTTGTCTCCATGGCGAGTGCTGAGCAATGTTAAATTTTGAAAGGCACATATCGATTTTCTCAACTACATTATACTGCAACTTTATTGGCATTCCCAGGTTTATGCATAAAATATGAATTTATGCTCCGCCTCTCCAACCTGCAGTCTTATGTTTTAAGAGGGAATACAAATTTTAAAGCTGTAAAATATTCGTTTCCTTTTTATTAACAGGAATAATAGAAATTTCTGATGCCACTGTTAAATATTTCATTATTAAGTCAAGAATGGTGGCAACATTAAATATTCAAACTAGTTAGGAGTTGTATTTAGGTTCCTAATTTAAAAGATTAACACAATGCAAAATGTGATATAAGCTTGACAGAAACTACAGACCAGCTGTGAACATAACTTCTTCGTTATGGTACACGAAGACATTGCCTCATGCTGATTTTGACGAATAGCGAGCATTCGCCATTTCTCCACAGTCGATCAGAACGGAGACATTGTGTGGCGGGTTCGCAAGTTAACTTGTTTGCAGGACAAGAGCCGCGATGGTGAAGCGGTCTCCGGTGACAAGCTCGACCGCGCATTAAAAAAATGTCATCTGCGTCGTACACCACCTCGCCCTCAATGAGACACCACGACGTTTCACAAACTTTATCTGCATACTTGTAGATGCTGGAGAAAGGCACGGTTACTAAAACATTTAATGAAAAGATAAAAAACACCTGAACAAATAGTATCGTACGGTGGAAAGCGTGATAACGAGCGAGAACACACACACAGATAGTTTTACTTTCTTACCCGCAATGCGGTCGTCTTACCAAATCGGTCGGATGCTTCGACGCACTCGTCGGCCATCCGGGGTATTTTCTGGCCCTGTCGATTGGGCCACAACTAAAACAAGATTTTAATTGCACTCGAAAACAGTCATTGACGACATTTGTTGACCCTCGCAAGGCTGTTCGTGCGACGAAATTTCCGTGTGGAGCAGACGATCTCTGTACAGGAGCAGTGGCGGCTGCAGTGCAGTTGAAAGTGGAACCCTCAAATTGACGTCACACGCCAGAGGACGCACTCCACGATCTCGAGGCCAATATCATTTCATGCAGTTTTAAGAATGACCTATGGGTGAGCAGCAGGGGCAAACTCACAAAAAAGTCCAGGCTATTACCGGTTTAGCATTATATATACCCCCCACTCTTTTATCGGGGTTACAATACATAGACTGACCCACCTAGCAGCTCAGATGTCCTCCACCCTTAGTGTAGCCTCCTTCGTCAGGGAACTTTCCTGCATTAGCTTCATAGCTGTTGTCTTTTTTTTTTTCTTTTCATGAGAGCAATAGCTGCTTAGCAGGGTTTCATGAGAAAGTGAAACAAATGAGCCGGGTAAGGCGCTGCTGGAATGGCAAAACCTTCTTCACT
Organism: Rhipicephalus microplus; assembly: GCF_043290135.1. Classification (NCBI taxonomy): domain Eukaryota; kingdom Metazoa; phylum Arthropoda; class Arachnida; order Ixodida; family Ixodidae; genus Rhipicephalus; species Rhipicephalus microplus. The sequence continues at coordinate 237,573,110 of NC_134710.1, forward strand.
CATAAGAGGATCGCTCTGGCTGGCCACAGCTCAAGCGTTATAGCTCATATAGCAGCTCGTAGTGAAGTGAAATTTGTTGCATCACATTTTTTTACATTTTAGTTTTGCCTCACTCTTTCAGTGTTTTTCTGTTGATGGAACTCTGTGGTAAGCGGCTGCTAGGTTCACAGCTGTCAGTGTGGGGCATCTATATCCACGCGCATCGTGCTTGGCCAAAACTTTTGTGGCAATTCAAAGCAATATGCTTATCTTGTATCAAACTGTTAATATTCATTGTGAGAACTTAATAGTGGAAGCAAATGGGACACAGACTAGGCTGCCTATCAAGCCTTGGGCTAATATTCTTCTCTCACATTTTTTCTGACAAACAATGTGGTTGTTGCATCCATGACTGAAAAAGCTATTTTTTCTCAACTTAATCATGGCTATGATGGAGCCAGTCATACTCAAGCAGCAATATTGAATGTGCATGTTGTTGCTATACAGTTTTCACCTTAGACAGGGGAGCATGAAATTGCATGGTGCTAGTTATTTACTTGGGCATTGTGTGAGTCTTAGCAACTTGCCAGCTGGCAAATTGAAGTGTCGATGGGAGAGTTGAGGCAGTTTACATATTTTATACTATAGTGACTATGGTATAGTATTATGAGCTACTGAACCCGCACTGTCCTATGCGAGATTGTGCACTATTCACAGAAGTTTCAACACCATAGAAAATGCAGTGGTTGTGCAACTGTTTCATTTGTGCCATTTTGCTACGATTTGACCTCTGTTCGCCTTAGTGCGCCCATTCAAGTGCATATCGCAGCAACTGTACCCAAGTTTATATTATGCTTTTTAAACGACAGTGGAGTGTTTCTGGACGAAATTTTTCTTGGTTTACAACATACTAGCATCTTTTTCACAGTGCTGCGGAAAGCCACTACCTATCTTTTCATCAATGCGCTTTTCCTCGTTATGATCGGCCTAACTGAAGTATGTGCTTGTGATCTCCGGAATTGATGGCTCTGCATGTTATCCATAGTTCATTGCTCAGGATAAGTAAGTGGGTGTCAAATGTATGCACGCTCTAACAATTTATCCAAAATGTTTTAGGTTTGCATTCTTTTATGACAATACTACACTTCGTGTGAATATATGAGCAATACTTACTCGAGGGAAGGTATATTTTGCAGAAAAAATATTTTTAGATCCCTCAAGTACCTAAAATTGAGAAGAAAAAAAAAATCAGAATTTCACCAAATGATCATTTTTGTCCACATTGGGGCAAAATTTGCAGTACGAGGTGGTTCAATTAAAATCGCCTTTATACTTTACTCGAATGTGAATAAACAGTTTTTTGTATTGCAAGTTGTATCATTACAGTTTTTGTTTTAAAGAAAAAAATAATTTTTGAAGCTTCTTATTGGCAGCTATCTTCCCGTTTGGTCATAGGATGGCTTCCGTCTTGAACTCCCCCTTACTATCAGTGAAAAGCTTTAGCAATTATTTTCCTCAAACAAAAATTGTAATGGTATAATTTGTCATATAAAAAGAACTTTATTTGCTTTTGATTTAGGTATTAAGGTGATTTTTAATTGAACCACTACATGGTGCAAATTGCATCTCATTGTGGACAAAAATTACGATTTCGTGAAATTCCGGATTTTTTCTCTTAAAGTTTAGCTGCTTGAGGGGTCAAAAAATTTTTTTCTGAAAAGTATACCTTCTGTGGAGTAAGTATTCATTGTTCAGATATTCGTACAATGTGCAGTATTGCCACACAAAAAATGTAAACAAAAGGCATTTTGGCTAAATTCTTAGAGGCATATGTGGCAGAAAAATTGCACTAATGTTACTCAGCTTCAAAGACCTTACACAAACACATTTACTTATGTAAACCCAAATTCGTTACGAAAAGAAGAAACGGTACTTTTAAAATAAATTTTCTCACAAACAACACCGAGACGACGTTCTGGGAAGCTCTGAAGGCACCCACGTGACCAAAAAAATTTTTCTCCCCGAGATATCCTAGCAATTCACTGTGTTTATTGCAGTAAATCAGCATGATTTAAAAAAAAATGGTATATTTGACATTGTCGCCAAACTGGTTGGGGCATTTGGCGTGAAATGACTCACTTGCATAGTATTTATCACTAGCCTGACTGAAAGATATGCTTCTCAGGGGTATGCTTTCTGTGTCTGACCAGTGCATTGTAAAATCTTTGTTGGGGTTCTCTGGATTGTTTTAAGTGGGTTATTATACTGCTAATCGTTCTCTTCCTCTAGCATAAAAATATGACCCATTGAGAGCATGGTCATGCTTGTACTGGCAGTTAAAATGTATCCCACGCAAAATAACGAATATGCTTGCAATATATAGCGTTACATGCGTAAAGCTTGGACCCCAGTGCCTAACTGTGTATTACTGCATAGTGAGCAGTGTATTTCATTTTATAGTCTTTCTATGTCTATACCTTTTGCTATCCCTCTGAGCAGCATATAAAGCTATAGTATGCTTTGGCAGATAGGGAGAAGGGGCTGTTTGCCTTTCACTTGTGTGTGTTGCTAGGGTTGTCACTGATCTTGTTTGTGCTGTGTTGAATGAAAGTAGGGATAGCACTTCACTTTACACATTTTTAACCTTTGGTTGCCATGGAATATAATTTGTCACTGTATTGCTGTGGTATTTGAGTTATAAAATATAATGAAATATAATTTTCCTTCATAGTGGAAATATTGTACTTTCACTTGAATTAATATGCAAGGGAAATTTAATGCCTTACTATTTGCAAATCTGGCTTGTTTCAGTCTAATGGCCTGCCAGATGGAGCAAATGATGGACCAGTGTCATCTAATACAAAAGTTCCCAACCCTGCATCAGATGACGACCCATTCAGTTTTGACATTGACCATGATGAAACATTGTCTAGCAGCAGCAAAAGTGCAAGCTCACGTTTGCATGGCTCAGCACTGGACCCTGCACAAGCAAGCAACCGACCCCTGCCTCCAAAGCCCAAGAAGTTCTTCAAAAGCCGCAACACCACATGTACATCATCACCATTGGCATCTCAAACGTCAGCACGTGCTGTGGCGCAATTCGACAGACTGCGTACATCAAGTTCTAATGCGGTTGCTAGCAAGTCTAAGGACAAGAATGAACCTGTGTCCAAAGTGGGCATAAGCTGGGGTCCTGATGATAATGTCGATTTTCGATGTGTAAAACTGGAAAAGAGCAGTCGTGCAGCTGGACTTTCGAGGGATCATCCAATTACTTCTTATCTATCACCTAAACCTTCCACTGTTGCTCCATTGATGGTGGCTCCTTCGGCCTCATTATCTTTAACCGCTGCACCTCATATGTCTGCTGCTGTGAAGGCCACCCCACTACAAGGATTACCAACACCATCTACTTCTTTCGCTGATGAGTCTGTAAAAGGCAGCGAGTCTGGTGATGGTAATGATCATGGCTCATTCCATGCTACAGCAGGCCTACGAACATACTCTCGAAAGAGAAACCCAGGTGCTCCAGTAGAGACACCAGGCGTGGTGGTACCTGTGAAAAAAACTGCAACGAGAGTAGCTGTTAGTGATGCCTTGGTGTCTGGCTTGGTGCTGGTGGTGCCTAGTACAAAAATTGGTATGACCTGTGTGACAGATGTTAGCGAGGTGGCAAGCTCTACTGGAATATCTATTATTAGCGAGGTGGCAACCTCTAGTGAAATATCTTCTGTTAGTGAGGTGGCAAACTCTAGTGAAATATCTACTTCTGAAGGGATGGCTAGCCTCAGTGAGACTTCTGCTGCTAACTTGTCCCCCACAGACACCAGTATGGAAAATGAATCCTCAGTGACCTTGCAACATACTAGTGTAGAAACCTCGAGCTCTCCGCTTCCCAGTGCTCAGGACTCTGAGCTGCCATCTATGGCTGGTGATGAAGCATCTCAAAGCTCGGTTACAGATTCACAGCAGTCAGCACTCGAACTTCTAAACTTGCCATCAAGTTCACGAGAAGATGCGGTGAAAACTTCTGAACCAAAAGCATCATCTTCTAGATGCATATTCAAGAGCAAGAAGATATTCCAGAGCCCAAACAAGGTAAGCAGCCACGCTTATAAAAGTGCACCTATGATATCTTTCATATTGTTTTTCATTGTGTAGCTCTGAGAGGCCAGATATTACTGCACGCTAATATGTCTACTGTATCATGTCATGGCTTATCTTATCATGAGAAAAAAATGTGTTAAAAGGCAATGACACCCTATCTTGTATTGTGATATGTGTTATGTGGGTTAATCCTTGTGTGTTCACAAACAAGGTGGTGAAACTTCAGCCTATTCGGTTCAGAACATAATTTATAATTTAATATTTTTATAAGTGTAAGTGGTCTGAGAGTTAGGCTACATTGGCACAATGTCATTATGTGACGTGAGAACGGCATGACAAACTGGTGGTCGCCTGTGGTGGGCGAAGTTTATAGCCGGCGACGTCGATGGCTTACCTTGCACTGAAATATTTATTTACAGTACATTTTTTGTGTATGTATAGGCACAATAGAGCCTCTGCTTCTGTGTTTTACTGAAGACTGCAAATTGTTGGGTGACCGTGTCACGGTACCTTTAAAGGAGGACTGATGCAAAATTTTACATCTTGTTTTTTCTGTTGCAATAAGTAGCTAACAGGCCACTTAGGCTCGAAGCCTTGTTTGCTCGCACACACAATGATTAATTTTTTGAGGACTGTTTTATGGTGCCCAGTAGCTGCTTCATTTTCAAGGAGCTCCGAGAGTTGAGGGGCCCAGGATGATTTATTGTAAATATTGCTGAATACACGAGTGTACGAAATCGCATTCACTTGAGAACCATATTGACAACTGTTTTTCAGTAGAGGCTCTCTAGGTGCTGCTTCAATTCCCTCTAGGATATTGTAAGTATGTGTGACCCCTGAATATGCCCTGCCAAGGCAATGACTTTCAGTCTTTGTACTTCTGCAAAAATTCATAAAGGATACACCCCCCTTTTCTATTAAAAAGGTCTTAGAGCACTCGCAAATTTCATGACAGCTAACCAGACTTGTGATGCAGGTAGTTGGTTGTTTATGTTAAAATTAAGGCGGCGTTGATGAGAGGTGGGGCTCTTCACATGCAGTAGCACTTAAAGCCGTTTGAAGTTGATTTTAAATATGTTTTAAACAATAATTAGCTGTTGATATTTTGAATATGATGCCTGTGTACAAAAATATATGCCACAATTTATCCCTGCTTTAAAGTTTTGTGTAGGTACCTCTTTAATACTAAGACTTATAGTGCGCATGCATCTCACCAGGCGAAAACCCGCGCAACAGATCCTTTTCGTAATTCGCAAGTGCGCTTCTCGGCACTGCATGTTTGCCCCACTAATGGCGGCACCTGTCTTACTTCAAATGGAGACCAGGTCCTAGTTAAAGATGCTGCGGCTCATCTATTATGTGGAGTAATGTCCAGATAGCTAAACCTACATTTTACAAGTCATAGTGCAAGTAGACTGCGCTTGAACACTCTGTTTGCAAAAAGTGACTAGCCCCCATTAGTAGGACAAACTGCATGGCAGGAAAGCTAGCTTTACAATTATGAAAAGGGTCTATAGTGATGGGCAACGTCGTCAATTACTGTTTGCATGTGCGTGAAAGCCCTGTGGTATGCAAAGAGCATGTTGGCATGGTTTGAAATGTCAATTGATTGTTTGAATGCCTAATGTTCTCTGTGATCCCACTCCTGTGCCAAATCAGATTTACTGCACCATCCTGATAATATTAATGGAAATTGCACCATATTGAGGCAACGTTAGATTTGGAATCGTCTATCACCAGCAGTGGACACGCCGGCACGTCAAAGATGTGCACGTTTTTCTCGGGGCCACCAAGAAGACCTATGCTTACCAAGCGATCGAATAATGTTCACATCTCGATCTTGAAATTTGATGTCAGTGCTTCTTTAAAAGGCCCGTAAACCATCTCCGATATTTTTTCTATTTAAAATAAATGCGTGCATCATGTGCAAAATGCCGTCGCGATGAATGATTCTACATGTGGGAGCCCTACGAGTCGCCGGCGCGCCACAAATTCCAAGAAACAATCCCTCCTTCTTTCCAGTCCTTTTGGGCCTTCGCGTGACATGCCGAGCCAAATATGCCAAATATGCTGTGAATGGTTGAGCAAGAGCCTACAACTTCCGGCCAGTCTGGAAGCAGCTGTCCGCGCTGCTTGTTGTTCGCCGTGTTGCCCGCGTGTGTGCAACAAGTGCGGGGCACGGCGTGTGTCTGTACGGGTCTATCACATTCGCGATCCTTTGAAGGCATGCACGCAATGCAGGGTCCATAGCGGCACGATTATGGCAGCCACGATTCGCCAACAAGCACGCACCTACAACATAACTGATAGAGTCGACGGCCGGAGTCGCGGCAACCGGAAGTAGACAGTGTTTCAAGCAGCGCGTCAGTGATGACGTATGCCACGTGAGATTGGGAGGAGTATGGGAGGGGGGCTCGGCGAGAGGGCAATGTAGCATGGGAGAGGATACTAATGGCGGGGAGCGCAGGAGAGTGAAAGGTGTGGTCGTCAGGGTTTCAATTATGAAATGCGTCTAACTTGGCTGTTACTGCACCGTTTTGAAAAATTCTCATGGCGCTGTGTTTGTCGTAGACTCATGCACAATTTCTCCACCACAACTGAATTTTGACCTCTAGGTGGTTTACGGGCCCTACAAGCTCTTAGGAATGAATGCGATCCCTACAGTCTGTTTGCATTGAGAGTACAATATAGAAAGGTATAACAGCCATTTTTAATGCATACCGAAACAGCACGTGCGCCAGTGTTTGCACCCAAAGTTAATTGCAATGCCCGTCTCCTGCTTACGTTCCTAGTTTCTTCCTGCTTTTTTAAAGATGTGCGGTGCGTTCCTCTCTGCTTTCGTAACAATCGATGGCAGGCCTGGTATACAGGGTGATGTTATCACATAAGCACTTCGTGCAAAGGAGATAGATCGGCTATTTTTATCCCTGCTTTAGCCGCGTTCGTTTCTCCCGCTCACGCGCTTTTACCCATTAGTAAAACACACGATGCATGGAGGGATATTATTGATTGAGACATTGCGCGAAACATGACGGTGACGGTCAGTGGCGTTGCCATGAAAGGGGGGTGGGGAGGGAGGAGGGAACATCGGGAACATGCCCCTCACTTCAGAATTTTTTTTTTCACTTCGGCATATACAGGGTGTTTCAAGGAATGTGTCCAATATTGTTAAAAAATCAGCAAAAGATGTTATTTGTTTGTTGTCTTCACAGTTGCTTTTTCTGTTGCAGCTGGCATCTTAAGGGGGGACGCGGCTTTGGGATCGCGAAAAATGGCAAAAAAATCGATTTTTTGAAACTCAAGTTTTCAGTTTCTGGAACCCTTTTTCTATCTGGTTCTAAAATATCTACACTGAAAACCGCGCAGAAGAGCTTCGGAAAATTCGTTTCACCCACCTAGGTAGCAAAACTTTTTCTGGAATTGGCGAGAAAACGGTGATTTAAAAAAAAATTATAGCTTCGCGATGCTTGGGCCGGGAGCCGGCTTCTTGGGCTCATCGGAAAGAGCATTTCTCCGTGTTTAACTTTTCCACCTCAGCTGGCTCCTCCCTTTAACAACAAGCGAGCAAAAAGCAAATGTTTGAAGGTCATTTTGAAGCCCTTGATTGGCCGTGGCCGCCATGTTGCCTCAGCTCGCCTCGCCATTGGCCCGATGCTCGCTCCGGGAGATCGTCATCTGCTGCTTGTGCGTCGCGAGGACATGGCTCTCAAAAATCGCCACTTCGTGTCATGTTCACGGCTTGATAATCACTTAAGATATAGTTACGCTTTAGTTGCGAGCAGTAAGCGGATGCGCGATCAGGTTATTACGAGCAAGCGCGCGGTCTACGAGCGCCGCACGTCATCGGAGTCGTCTTTAGCCCTAACTCGCCGACAGCGAGACTGTGGGCGGAACGACTTCCTAACGCACTCGTGGGGACGTGCTTCTTCGCAAGCAGCGAAGTTGTAAGCGGCGGCACGATCAGTTTACTATGAGCCGCCACACCGGATGCACGATCAGATTACTACGAGCGCGCGTTTTACGAGCCCGGTGCGTCATCGGAGTCGTCTCTAGCCCTAACTCCGCTGACAGCGAGACTGCGGGCAGGAATGACGCGCTAGTGCACTCTTGGCGACAGGCTTCCTCGCAAGAAATGAAGCACATCACCCGCTAGCTCCTCTGAACCACGTACGGGCATTTTACGCATTGGTAGCGGACCACACATCACTTGAACCAAAACTTATGAAAGCTAAATTAGTTAGGTTTTTAATTATTACAGTTAGACAGTTAAGTGAAATGGGGGAATTGAAGTCCTTAATGCAAAGAACCGATTGCCAGTTTGAGATTTTGGAAAAGCGGCCTCTAGTAATAACTGAGAATTAATGAAATTCTCCCCAATTTTGCAGCAAAACTAAAACCGAAATGCGAAAGAGTGCAACTGAAATGTGGGGGAGTTGTTATATCTACCATCAACTGAATTCGTTGTGTGAGTGTGTGGGCTGCGCTTGCAAATACAGCACTCATGACGCGCGTACGTTAACGAACGGGGAGGAACTGCACCTCTGTAACTGCTATTTTGAACAGTGACGTCACTGTAGTCGTCTGCTTGTGGCGCTCATCGGTCCTTGGGTTTCAGTTTGCCGCAGAATTTAGGAGAATCTTATTATTTCATAATTGTTACTAGAGGCTGCTTTTCCGAAATCATAAAGCGGCTATGGGTTTTTGAAGGACTTCAATTCTCGCATCGGACTTAACTGCCTAACTCCACTAATTAAAAAGTTAGTAACTTAACTTTCCTAATTAGTGTTCCAATCCTATTGAGGTACCTGCCGCTACAGAAAAAGCAACTGTGAAGACAGTGAGCAAACTGTGCCTTTTGCTGATTTTAAAACAATATTGGGTACATTTCTTGAAACACCCTGCATATATAGATGCCCCCCCCCCCTTGAAAACAAAAACATTTTAAAGAATTCTACTAACGCCCCTGGCGATGTCAAAAACTGGTCGATAATGTCCGTATAAATTGCTATCACAATAAACAAAATGCCTCTCTCCTTCAAATTGTTTTAGGCCTATGCATGAAGTACCCTGTGAGTTTTATTTTGTTCTTTATGCACTGCGTTTAAGAAGACTCTACAGGGGGATTTCGGTGTATAGAGAGAACGCCCTAGCCACATAAAACATCGCTGCAAAAGGAAAACGAAGTTTGTTAAATCGAGTAGTTTCAGCACAGAGAAATGTGTGTCGGAGAAGGTTGGCTTTACGAAATGGCTAAATGACATCATGTTACGCTCAGCAGTTTAATTGGTTGTGCAGAAAAAGAACCTTTCTTTATCCTTGGAGTCTTCTTACTGAAATGCACCTGGGACTGTGTGAGTCTAGCATTGTACCTCACAGAATTTGTCTACCATATCTACTGATATATACATAGGTGTTTAGAATGTTATTTTGTGAAGAACAATTTAATTCCACCGGTATTCTGTTTATTTACTATGGAAATAATCACTGAACAAGTTTTTCCAGAATGCTGAACATAATGATGCCATAATTTTGCATCAACTGGAATAGGAAGTACTCCTGAGGTGACTTGAGATTTGCATGAGAGAGATTTGCATTGGCTCTATGAGATTCGCAATGAATCAGAATATTTCTAGCTTTTCACAGGCTATAAGAGCCCCAAAATAATTATTCATGCCCTTGAATGTAAATGCAAGTTGCTTCTCCTCCTGGATGGGAAGTTAGCTGCTCTATTGGAAAACTTTGCTGCTCCAAAGTGCTCTAAAATGAAAATTTTTCTGCTCCACAAATTGCTCCAAATCAGAAGACCTTGGTGGCATCACTGTGTTATGCATTATAGGTGAAGTCAAACAGCTATAGTTATGAAATGTTGCTCTGATTATTAGTTTTTCTAAGACAGCGGAATTTTCTGTTTAAAGCATCTAAGTATGCGTGGAAAGCGGGTAACTTCATTTGCTTTAGAAAAAGCCCTTGGCTTTGGAGAAGTTGAATTAATTTTTTAGTAAAACCCTAATATTAACAAAATATAATTATTATATAAAGTGAGCATGAAGCCCTGTAATTAACCTAAAACATACTCTGAGGCACACACTCTTGTTGCTCAAAAGTAAATAAGCATGCATGCACCACTTGCAGTCTTATAGTCAATGTGGCAGTGCAGCAAAGCAACCCAAGAAATTGAAAATGAAAAGCACGAGCGGTTTCACCATAATTTCTGCCTGTAGTCTGCTTGCTTATGTCATACCTCCAGTTTTGCTGAATCACGTCCTTTAACATTTGCTTGCTCTTTGTGCAGTTTATTTCTATCTAACTGTTGTAGTATCTTATAAGTGACAAACACCAGTTGTCATAATATGCCACATCTTTAACACTCGTGCAATATTAATAAAAATATAGAAGGCTGTACATTGGGCTTTCCCTGTGCTACCTGTGTGATATCACTGCAGCCAGTAATTTTGCATCAGTCTTTCTCCTGTCACTTTGCTTCTAATACAAAGTGAGTTGCAAGCCAAGCTTCAGCTTTCTCATCCTCCGTTCCTGTGCTGAATCAGCATATGATGTTGTCTATCAGTCAGTGTTTGCTGAAGACATAAAAATTGGTTTGGTGCTTGTAGGTAATACAGGTGCTGAAAGGGTTAATGCAGCTGTACAGATAGGCTAGTTGTCTGCTCCATTCACAGTAAGGCCCATTTTAAAATTCATTCCTTCAGTCATCTCTCAAGTCCTCATAGTGACAAAATAATGGCCATAGCTGAACACGGTGAAATTAGGTTTGTTGAGCCACAGCTTGGTTTGGCTCAGAGACTATATTCAGCGCTGTCAGTGATCTTGGTCTGTATGCACAGTGAATATCAATGGCGGCACGGAAGATCGACCTTTAGTCACAGTTTTTACGAATGCACTGCACTAGTGTTTCATGGAAGCTATTTGGCGGGAGCTACAACAACACGTGACGCACGTAGAACGAAGCATGTGATCAACAAGCTGAGTTCGCTGGTTGTACTCACAGAATGAGGTGTTTTTTAGGTTTGCAACTGGGAGAGTAAAGCTACCACTCTGAAATGCAAGTTTTTTTTACCGTACCTGTATTGACGCGAAAACGCTAATCCTCTAAGCTTGGGCCAAGTCATGCAAGAGTGACCCTGGATGGCAATTTGGGTTGGTTCTGCTGGGTATGTAGCACTCTTCAGTGAACCACCTTGATGTCATCTTTTGTAACAAAATCACAACAGCACAATCTGTTGCACTCCAAATTGGATGAAAGCATGAAATCTTAGTTGTAGGAGAGTTATTGTATCAAACTAAGTTTTCATTGCATTAAAGGGCCCCTAAATTGTTCAGGGGTCGAAATTTACTTGTGGTGTGGCAGTTGTGCACGAGTTCACAACAAACACGCAGTCAGTAGAATTTTTTTAAATGGGGCCGTCATGGAGGAGTTGCACGCATTTTATGATGAAAACGTGGTAATGCTTGTGTCACTCTTTCCTTTGGTACCCCCTGTTCGTCGGCTCGTATTCTCTCCCAAAACCACTTCCTTCCTCGCCGAGCGCCCCTCTCAATCTCTCGTGACATACGACATCACCCACGCACTCTTCTAAACAGCGCCCTCTTCCGCTTGTCACGACTTTGTCAATCAACTCCGTGCTTCTGGGATGACCGTTGTTGCTATGTCGCTATGACGGCCACTGATCCTACGAATTGGGTCGGTATGGGTCGTGTTGTGCCTATGCCTTCAAAGGATTGCCAAGTTAGTGGGCCCATGCGGTAACACACTGTGCCAGTGCACCTGCACTCAAGTGCAGACAACTTCTTGCTGATTAACAAGAGGGCAGTTGTAGGTTCTTGTTCGACTGGTCGCAGCATCACTTGCAGACAGCATCTCATATTCAGCGTGCTGACACAGCACATGTCTTGGAGGAGACTAGATTGACCCGGAGAAGATGAGGATATAGGATTGTTTTTAAAAATTTGTGGCATGCGGGAAGCTTGTAGCACTGCCATGTGTGACATCGTTGATTTGAAGGTACTTCTGAACACAATGCGCGTGTTCACTTAAAATGCTAGTGCGATAGCAATTGTATAGGCACCGTTCAGTCGAGCAGCGCCAGAATACATAGCCTAGCAGATAAAAAAAAGCAACTTTGAGACGGGCCTCAACGAAAATGGAATGCGACGCCCACGTTTCGCGCCCTACATCTGTCGGCGAATTATGGCCTGGATACATGGGGGACGCGAGCACACTTCTATTTTCTGCATGCCCCTAACGGCGAATGTCAAAGACTTTTGAGACTGGGCAGTGTGAGCAACGCAGCTCTATTTGGTCAGTGTGCGGTGCCTGTGGACACTCTCGGCTGAATTTTGCTGCCGGCGTTGATGACCGTCATCATTCACCGTACATATATACGTATCTATGTATATGAAAATGCAAGAAAGAAAATTAATCCACAGAACGACTTCGGCGTGCGGGATCCAACGTCTGACTTCTTGCTTGTGAGTGTGTGGGGTTAGCCACTGAGTTGCGAAGGAGCACCTCCTTCAACGTTGAAATGGCAAGCTATCTATATCTACCACTTACCGCTGGTGATGGCGATATCAGGGGAACTATCGTATTTTCAGCATTACCAGCAAGATGGCGCAATGAGTGCAACTCGCCAGATCATTACGACGCAGTGACGCGCGCTGATGCGCTCATCTCCCATGCGTACTTTGCCCCGCGGATAAAAGGGGGGTAGGCACTCACACTTGCGCGTGCTTATTTTGCGGTGGGGAGAATCATACACCTTGAGCTTTCACCGGGACGATTCTGTTGTAGTTACTAGGCGCACAAAGGTCACTGCACTCGCTGCAAAGTCTCCGTTTGCAAAAATGGCGTGCTTTCTAGACATGGCAAAGTAACAACTGAGAGACTTATTCGCCGTCGTCTGTACCAGTGAGTACATTTCATGTGTCATTTGGGCGTGAGCAATGCGGGCATGTTTCGATGTGCTTGCCATTCTTCGTATGACATTTCAAGTAGTTGCTATCGCATTAATTGCTTTGCCTTTGCAGCAAAGCTGTGACATTTGTTTGAATAAATATTGGAGCTGCTTCAGGGGCCCTTTAAGTAGTTGAGTCCATTTGATTAGAGTCTGCTTTCACTTCATTAAATCGAAATAGTGAACAGAAGGTTTTATAATCCATGCCATTGTAGTGCGGCCCAGAATCAAGACTTTATGTAGGCAATAGGTATAGCACGAGAAAAGAACGGCGACAAAGGGACAAGAACGTTGGTCGTCATTTTGTTCTCGCGCTGTAACTATTGTCATGTCATACCAACTAGCTCAAACCACCAAACTTTTATAGGCCACGAGGTGGAATTCTTATTTGCAACCAATTGAGGTTTTTATCTAGTGACAAATACTGTATACACAAAACAGATTATATTGCACGCATGCATTGCAAAAGCTAGCTCAAACATGTAATCCACATAAAGTGCTGATATCAAAGAGCCATGTATCACTTCGTACTTGTCACATTGCTTCTTTTTTCACCGGGGCCCATTTCACTTTTCAAGCATGATCAGGAAAACGTTGCCGATCAGTTGTCGAGGCTCCTGAGAACACACGAGGCAAACATTATAGTGCTGCATGCGGCCTAAAATTTGCAATTAATTCTCAGTCAGCGAAAAATTCCTCTCTTCTTTCTACAAATGATGCCATATCCTCCTGGCTTCCAGGTTGGATTTTGGTCCACGGAATTTCCTGAAAATTTCACAACTGGGTGTGTAGGTGACGAAGATAAAAAGTGAAGCTTATTATTTCCGTTATGCCTGTGCTTTTGGTATGGCGTGATGTCCAACTAATTGGACGCTGAAACTTAATTAAAGCGTTAAGTAGTGGGCCTGAAGCAACACAAAGCAAGGCTACTGAAGAAAATTGTGACAAATTCCGGAATAACTGCAAGCTATTATTCAAAATGTAACAAATAATAAAAAACCAACAGAAAAGTGGACCTTAACTTTCGCCGTTTAACTTCTAGAAGTTGCCCTGTTGAACGCCACCATGTTTTCTTCTTTGTTTCGCGATCTCCTGGCGCAATTTTGACAAAACTTCATGGAGGGCGCCAGTAGATGTCCAAAATATTGGACAAGTGGTTTTTGAGGAAGAAAACATGCTGAGATCTTTGTAGTGATGGGGTATCTCATGTCCAATATTTTGGACAAATCCCCATAGCTGGAACTCAGGAGGATATACCCAAACTTCGGCGCCTTGTACCATCATATTCGTTTCGTGGTTGATCAGAGCATTGTGAGCTATATAGCTATGTAGGCCACCGAGGTATGCCGCCACGTGCCTGCATGCGTTTGCGATAACACTGAAAGTAAGCTGCGTGTACTACTCAAGTGCATGACGTGCGCCTACAACAGACGCATCTTCTTGTCTAGTCGTCGTCTCCGCCCTGCGTAGCTTTCAGCGTGCCCACAACCACGAAGAGTCAGAGAAAGCACTTGGTGCATGCCACAAGTGCTTGTAACTCCACTTGTACTTGACGGATTCTAATGGCGCGCTGTCCTGATTGAGGGGCTTCCCTTTTGAATCGGCAGCGGCGCAGCCCAGCGCTGGTAATTTTTTCGGCCTGTGATTCGGGAAGGGTCATGTGCGAAAGTGAGAATTTTATTATTATTATTCAGAAGAGTGTTTGAGGGCTTTTTGAAAGAGGGGAAATGAAAATATTATACACTTCAGCCATCAATCAGCATTGCTGTGCAAATAAGGCAATTCCATCTTTAGTGTCCTCTTTCTCTCTCTGCCCCGCCGCGGTGGTCTAGTGGCTAAGGCTGCTGACCCGCAGGTCGTGGGATCGAATCCCGGCTGCGGCGGCTGCATTTCCGATGAAGGCAGAAATGTTGTAGGCCCGTTGGGTGCACGTTAAAGAATTCCAGGTGTTCGAAATTTCCGAAGCCCTTCACTATGACGTCTCTCATAATCATATGGTGGTTTTGGGATGTTAAACCCCACATATCAATCAATCTTTCTCTCTCTGTTTTGCCAAGTAAGTGTTGGTTTTTGCCAAGATTACCGCATGGGCAGCTTAGTGGCTCTGGCATTATACTGCCTGGCATAAGTTTGTATGTTCGATTCCTGGCATTGGCAGCCACATCTCAAGGGGTTGTAAAAAAAAAAAAAGAAAAAACCACACCCACCCACGTGGCAACCAGGTTGTCAAAATTGATGTGGTTTCATCCTGTGGTGTGCCTCGCAATCACTTTTGGCATGCGAAACCCCACAACTTGACTTTAATGAAAGATTACTCATCATTTCCTTCCACAGGCAACCATGGTGGGATGTGAAAGCATCACAGGGGGGGGGGGGGGGTGCATCGAGTTTTCGTTTCATTTCACTTGGGAACACAACTTAGTGAAAGTTGTGCAGAATGTATCGAGACGAGAAGAGACGTTTGTACGGGGTTGTTTCCTGCCGATGTTGATGTTTACAGTCGGTTTCCCTGGCCCGAAGTACGAGGTCTGCTTGCTGATGCTGATATTCACGTTCAGCTTTTTCAGCCTTCTTCTGCTTCGCCGTGGTGGTACTGTCGCTGCAACTAGTGCCGACATTGACGATGTTCATGGCGTTTCGCACACCGTTGCACACAGGGAAAATGACGGAAGCACAGTGAACGTGCACTTTGTACTGCACCGCGACACGTGCACCGCCCACCGGCGTACCCTTAGAGAACGAGAGAGAGTGGGAGAGAATTATATGACGTAATTTGTTGTGCCGCACCTGTGATGGAGAGGGGATAGGGTGAGGGAAAAGAACACCTACATAGAAGAGGAGAATGGGGGAGAATTGCGCATGTGCAGTATGGGTGTGGATGCTGTAAAACGGACACTGCCAAGAGCATAAGATGCTCTTGAATTTATAAGCTAGAAGATAGTCTATGCGGGCTACGCATCTTTCCTAAATGTACAGCTTGTCATTCACAACCACGATGTTCTGGGTGTGGCAATTAGATGGACTTCCTCTTCAGCTTGCTTGTTGCTTGTGGGACGCTTGATATGTTCTCATTTAGTTTTCTAGTCCTCACGAAATTCAAGGGGTGTGCGAATCGGGAATCTTAGAGCAAGATCGTATATGAATTGAATAGGGATGACACAGAGCTGAATAGAAATAATATTAATAATAAAATATTAATTGGGTGACTTTCTGATATAGTCGAACCCACTTATAGTGATACCGCTTTTAACAATATACCGGTTATAACAATGAGGAGCTGTTTCTACATCACCTTCTGTGTTTTCTATGATGAAATAACAAAGTTACAGCAATGCTCTCAGGCCTCATCATCGAACGATAAATTTTTATTGCTGGGGGGGGGGGGGGGTCAGTGCTGAAAAATAATGAAATGCAAAATACATGAAAAGACAGAAGAAAACAAGATATTCAAGCTGCTGAATCTCTGCACCTCAACTGCAACTTCCACCAGCACCCCTTTGCATTTGTGGCTTGTTCTACTTAGCACTGTGGCATTGCGGCAAAGCTGACTTTTGAAATCTGCTATGGTGCGGGTCTTGGTGGTGTCTGTCAATGCACTTTCAGACATTGTGGAGTCTTGATGTGGAGAGGGTCAGGCTCTTGGAGTGAACGGACAAAGTAGACACGGTCGGAACGAACCAAACAACACACATTTATTTAACTGCTTTTAGATCGATGATATCGTCCGCCGAATGATTATACATATTGTTGTGATAACACGCTAAAACAACCTTACAAAAAATTGCACTACAGTCTGCAAGAAA
The DNA here is from genome assembly GCF_043290135.1 of Rhipicephalus microplus. Lineage (NCBI taxonomy): Eukaryota > Metazoa > Arthropoda > Arachnida > Ixodida > Ixodidae > Rhipicephalus > Rhipicephalus microplus. Next base: position 237,589,971 of record NC_134710.1, read on the forward strand.
CACAATAACACTCACAAGGCGGTTTCGCCAACGCTTGACTCGCCACGATTGCCTACGACAGACGACCTGCAATGCCATCCACTGCAGACCCACCGCTAGACACAATCGTTCGTACAAACCGCCACCCGCCAAAGAGAACCGGTTCTCTCTCATATGCTGCCAGGCATCCCTGTCGGCGCTAACATTCTAACCATGATGATGATGGTGGTGATAAACGCTCGCGAGCACAACACACTTACCGCTCAGTAGTTGTGACCTCCGAATGTGGCCTATGCGCGAGACACAGGCGCCACGAGGCGCAAACGATTACAGGGGTCGTTAGCACCCCCACAAGATGCAGTTTGAGTAAAAAGTTGTGACTTGGAAGAGCTTCAGCGTTCAAAACTCTAGAGGTTGTCGTACATGGGCTCTATAGAGCTTTAATGGTTCCGTGAAAGCATCTAATCTTGAAGAATGTGTGAAAAATTGACTGCTTTGTTATCCTTGTCACTCATGTGTGTTGGCATATGTCATTCGATAATATAGTTTATGTAGACACCCTGCTATCCCCCATCTCGCTTTTTTATCTGCAATCTGTTCAGAGCAATTATTGATTATAACAATGAATATTTTGTGGCACCTGAGCATTGTTATAAGTGGGTACAACTGTGCTTAGACAACTATCTTCAAAACAGCTGTAGAATTCTCTAGCATATAATTTTCGGCAAATATTTTCAAATTTTAATCTAGAAGCACTACAATTGGTTTTAATAGACAAAATATTTATTTAAACTGAGGTCAGCTTTTAGGTTTTAGCGACTAGGGCATTATGGATATTTTGTTACTACAGATCGAAACAGAGCAGGGACTGCAACATTCAAGGGGGCATTTTGTTGCCAGCCTTTACATAAAACAGGCATGAAGTTTCAACAATTTTGAACCAAGCACTTTCTAGAGGATTATAAACATTTACTGAAACCGCTAAACGAGCTTTTGAACTATGGCCCTTAGCACTAATGGCAGGTAAATATCTTTGTTCACTAGTGCATCTGCTAGAAAATTTGAATCAGTATAGTGCTTACGTCTGCTAGTCATGTAAATGTGTATAAAAATTGCACCTCTATGTTCAAATGCAGCCGTAATCTCCACTGTTTCGCGATTAATAGTGGATTGACAAAACTACAGTTTTAAGCTAAAATGCCCTTATTCATACATAGGACCTTTTTCCATACATAGGAGGTGTGATGGTGCTGAAGCTTTTGAAAAATGTATTCATAGAAATCTCGCTTGGCCCACTTGAAAGGGCAGCTTTTTTTGTCTTATGTAACGTGACATTATTGTGTATTGTGCTTCCAGTATGTAATATGTTGTGTTGAGAGTGCTAGTGATTCACTCATCCTGAAGCTTCTGACCGAAAATATCAATATTACCAATCTCTTTCATGCATTGTTATGTTTTACTGAATGAAAGCATTGGACTTCACTTTGCATAAGATTACGTGCTGCATACCTATGCCTTCCTCTGTAAATGACTCGCTATTTCTTGTTGCAAGTCAAAATGGCGAGAGAAGCTTTTCTAGCTATTGTAGTCCTTCTTGTTAAATATAAAGTAGAGTTTAGGTAATTACATTGTAATCTGCACTGTATATGAGGGCTTAGTTATTTGTCTGTGTGTCTCAACGACCATGGCATTTTGCTGGAAATGAGGTCACTGGTTCTAGATATGGCTTTTCTAGCTGCATCTTGAGGGTGACAAAAAATGAGTGAACTCCTATGCTCCGATTGGTGTGTGCGTTTAATAACTCCAGGTGCTTAAAATTAAAGCATAGCTATTCACTGCAATGTCCTTCATAGCTTGAGTGTTGCTTTGGGATGTTAAAACTTCTGGGCTAATTAACGGTATACAGCTGCTAATGCACCAAGACAATGTATTTGCTATGCATGGAACCACTGACAATTAAAAAAATTATTTCTGGATGTTTTACAGCTTTGCTGTTAAAAGTATGGAACACTACTTTTATTAGGGCCCTTATATAACTGCGACATTAAATATTAACATTGATGTGGACATATAACATTTTTCGATGGGCTCTTTTTGTGTGGCTCTCTCGAGGATATATCGATGACCATTTACGCCCTGTCACCAGGTTTCTTATCTGGCTGCCAGATGTAATTATAAATAGTAACAACTTGTATTAAAAAGGCATATATGCATGCTTAAGTCAAACCAAAGAACTGTAGGCTATGTATGAAATATAACTCCTATTTGATGTAACAAGAAAGAACTTCAATTTTCTCATGTTTGTCTTGTGTATAGTTTACCTGGTAGTTTGTACATGTCCTGCTTTTTTGGCTTGGGGCAGAGGGCATTTAGTAGTTTGAAAGGAAAGTTGGAAAGTTACGTTGCTCATTGTGTTTTGTTTCAGTTGTGGCCCAGGGGTACCATTTATGTATACTTCTCCCCTCCCTTCCCTCTCCCTTTTTTCTTTTTTTCACAGCCTAAAGCAGTTTACAAGCTTCGACACTGGCAGACTGCAGAGCCTGAGGAAGACCTTGAAATGACAGAGGTAAGGAGGTCTGTTCATTGCAGTTTGGGTTTCACAGGGGTTCTTTCACACAGAGGCCTGCGCTTGGAGCGGCCAGCATCTACGGCTGGGTGTTGCTTCTTAACAAATAGCATTAGCATGCTGTTGGCAAATGCCTGACATAACTTCATTCTCCCATGCCATCCCTCCCTGTGTAGCTTCCAGTGCGCTTGTCAGGACAAGAAGAGAGAGGTCTAAAACTTGCGATGATCCCCCAGTGATTCCACTCCTGCACCAACTGCGCCAAAGAGGGTGAAGTCAGACAACTGCACCATCCTAATAACATTGACGAAAATTGCGTCTAAGTGCACCAAAGTCCGATTTGGGAGCATATATCACCGGCAATAGCCACGCCGGCACGCCAGAACGTGTGTACCTTGTTCTTGGGGCCACTAAAGTCACAATCACGTACCTAGAATTATTCTGCTGAATAAACAGCAATCTCGAGTGCGTCTTAAGTAATCCAGAATGCTATGTGTAGTGCCAACGCAACTTCTGTTTTGCAAATCCGCTTCACGGCGAAACGCCCTCTCCACAAGGGCAAGTCCAGTCGTGTATCGGCCGACGTCGTCTGTTTTAGGCACGCTGCTGACAACTCGTTTTAAGTTGCACGACACGTAAGCCAGAATGTCTGTCACGTCTGCTTCTGTACATCGCAGTCTAATTTTCTGGGCTTGGCGTGCACAGGAGAACACGTGAATGGTGGGAACGCGTTGACACTTTCCTTTTAATAAATTTTATTCATGGATATTCCTCCTGAAGTGCTTTGTCATAATTCCGTCCACCAGCACATCCGTGTTTGTAATCGCTGTTGCACTAATAGCCCCCAAAAAAACATGCCCTTTCGCACTCCAAATTTCTAGGGTCAGACTCAAAATTTTTGTGTGCTTTTATTAAAATGCCATCTCTTTAGTAAAAGCATGCCTCCTGGTTGGAGCAGCCGCCAGTGATCCCACTCCTGCACCAATTGCTCCAAAATGTGCCAAATCAAATTTACTATGCCATCCTGATAATATCGGCAAAAATTGTGCCAAACTGTGCCAAAGTTGGATTTGGAAGAATCTATCACGGGAAATATCCACGCTGGCGCGTCAAAACATGTGCACCTTTTTCTCGGGGCTACCAAAGTCACAATCACGTACCTAGAGTTATTTTGATGAATAAACAGCGGTTGCGCGTGCGTCCTAAATAATCCACGATGCTATAATTGGTGCCAACGCAACTTTTGTTGTGCAAGTCCGCAGGGGCTTGTGACGTCTAGTCCAATTGGTAGCGTGAAACTGCGGCGGCGATTTATCGGCAGATGTCGTTCGTTCTAGGAACGCTGCTTATAGCTCGTTTGAAGAGTTGTGTGGCATGTAATTGAAGCGATGTTTACTAATAACTTTATGCGTGCCGCCAGAATGTTTGTCACGTCTACTTCTGGACATTGTGATCTAATTTTCTGTGCTTTGCATCCACAGAATGTGTGAACGGTGGGAACACGTGGACACTTTTCCTCTAATATACTTAATTCCTGGAGATTCATTCGGAAGAGCTTTTTCGTAATGCGTTTCACCAGCACGTCCGCCTTTGTATTTCCTATTGCGGTAAAAGCGCCGAAAAGACCCTGCCCTTTTGATCTTGAGATTGCTAGTCTATATACAAAAAATTTTCGCGTGCTTATTTTTAAAATGTCATCTCATTAATGAAAGCATGCCTCCTGGTCGGAGCAGCTGCGATTCGGTTTTAATACGTGCAGCTTTAATTAGTGGGGCCATCGCTGGCAGCTCTTGTCAATAGGCTCACTGTGAAACGGCTACGCCATGTTACACCTACACCCCTCGCTTTCCAGGGTCAGTAGCTGACGGATAAAAAAAAAAATTAACATCACGGTATCTCATTTATTTCTTGGGTGGGGGAGGCTGGGTCGCTCGAAGGGCGCAGTCACTGGCGCGGGCTGTATCTCGTGGCACAATGAGAGTGCTCGTAAACGTTCTAGGTTACGAACGTCTGCTTCGCGTTTAGATAAATGACAGAACGAAAACTGTTTCGTCACCTGGGGTAGTCATTATCCTTTTAGCCAGTGTTCTGTTGAGTGATGCGACATCGGGTCCAAAAAATAAATTTAGTTATTTTCGCTAAAGCTCTTAGCAATGAATACGATACCAAGAAATTTTACTGTTATACCAAATGATAAGGCTTGACGTCATCTGCGAGGAGCACTAGCGGCGGGGTTGCCATTTTGAAGGACCGCGCACGTGCAGAAAACATGCTGCACGCGCAGTGTTCGATATCCGTGCAGCGACTTGGATGACTAGAGAACCCCGGAACTTCTCTTGCACACCGATGCATGTACAATTGAATCACACTTGTCTAGAGCGCCCAGCTGGTTGCTCGAGATTCTTTTTTTTTTTCTTTAGAAGCATGTAAAGAGAGACGCTGTAATGATACCAAACATGGTCGTACTGCGTGTTAAGACATTCTTCTATAATGCAAGGATGAACGAAAGCTTGTAGCTAACGTGAGATAGAAACCGCGGCCAACAACAGTGTCGGCAGGCATGCGCTCGGCTGGTCTAGATAAGTGTGAATTTATGAAAGGCGCGTACGAAGGACCTCCAAAATGGTGTGACTATGGTTTGGCTGCCTTGTGATCAAGGCTCAATGCCCTAGATGGCCGTTCTAGAAAGCGAAGCACTTTTGCCCAGTCAGTTTGCGTTGAGAGTACAAGGTAGAAGGGTATACCAGCCGTCTTTAATGCCTGTCAAAATAGCAAGCATGCCAGCGATCACACCCTTAAAGTCAAAATTGATATAACGATGTCCCCCCCCCCCTTCTTGCTGTCCTAGTTCTTTCCTGTGCATTGAAGACCGGCGGCTTGTTCCTCTCTGCTAGAGTAACAGTCGAGGAGCGCCTGATATGCGGGGTATGTGATGTTATCGCATCCGTCCTCTGTGGAAAGAGATCGGTTGGCTTTTTTATCTCTAGTCGCTTTCATTGCCCCCATTCATGCACTTTTACCAGTGTCTAAAAAACAATGCGCAGGGGGTGTTATCAATTTGGACATTACGCAAAACATGATAGTCACGGCCAGTGGCGCAGCCAGAGGAGTGAGGGGCACATCAGGACACCTCCCTTCGTGGAATTTTTTTTGCCTAGGCATATATACCGTATTTACGCGCATAATTTGCGATTTCGCAAAATTTGTGCACCCCTAAAATTTTGCCAGTTTTTTGGAAAAAAAAAAAATATTTACTCACCGATTTCGCGCTCTCCGACCCGCCCGAGCCAGCTCGTCAGCTCGCGCATCTTCGGACCTTTCGAAGCATGTTTCAATGCTTCGGCCGAGTGCGCGCCTCGCTGAGTATATGAGCACAGTCAAAAGGCTGCGAGTGCGAAGTCCCTTCTTCCAAGGACTTCACCGAACTAGGGTCCCTAGAATACCGCACCCGAACACAAACCTACTGATGAGTTGCTAGAACTGCTCGAGCCTTTGCCTCCCCCATTCTTCCAATCTTTTTCCACCGCAGTAATGGCGACAATGGTATACCAGCCGTCTTTAATGCCTGTCAAAATAGCAAGCATGCCAGCGATCACACCCTTAAAGTCAAAATTGATATAACAATGCACAATGCTATATGGGATCCCGTGCAGCAAAATTTAATTAACGCGTTAGAATCTGTTCAGAACCGCTCAGTTCGGTTTATTTGTTCTAATTATTCCCGTACTGCTAGCATATCAGAAATGAAATCTAACCTTGACCTACCCAATTTAACTGTCCGGAGGAAACTGGCGCGACTGCATTTTTTTCATAAGATATTTTTTCACAATCCATCAATGAAGCGAGACCTCATTTCACAACCGTCATACCACTCATCGCGCATTGATCACCAGCATAAGGTTGCCATTCCGTTTTGCCGCACCAAATTCTTTTCAGCAGCCTTCTTACCGAAAACAGCCGCCGATTGGAACCACCTTCCCTCTTCCGTTGTAACAATAACAGACCCTTTGTTATTCAAGACTGCAATTTCTCAGCAATGCTTGTAACTATACGCAGTTTCCATTATCTATCTTTGTCTTGTATGTGCTTGAATTCTTACTTATACATTTTTAGTTGACTTATGTTGCCTTCCTGATTTGCGCATCTGACACTTGTTTCTTTATTTTGTCTCTTTTTTCTTGTGTGTTATAAATGTTGTACCCACCCCCTCTGTAATGCCCTACGGGCCCTGAGGGTATTCTAATAAAATAAATAGATGCACGCTCGCGTCACTGCACGAAGGACTTTGTGCACCGGAGACGTGCGAGGGCCTGTCGCACCAACTGTTTCCCTCGTTCTCTGCAATGCACGCTAGGTCGATTTTGGAAGTTTAGGTTTCGCCATCCAGTCGATGTGCTTTGACGGTTTTTCGCGATGCGCTACGGTAATTATATATACGGCAAAATTCAAGCACGCAGTTGTGAATTTTGCCGAAGAAAACGGGAAGCATCCTGCCGCAAAGCACTTCAAGAAGACGTACTTCAATGTGACAACTGGTGTGATATCGATATGCAAGAAAGCAGGAAAGTGCGTGCTTGCTAATGCAAGTTTCCTGCCGTTGAAGGAGGCCTTTTCAGTTATGTATCGTCAGACCTAGTTTCTCTTAGCATTATTGATAGAGCTTCAAGAAAATGGGCTTTCGAATGCGCTCGATGCAACCGAGGACAATTTGCTTTGGGAGGGCGGTGGCAGCAGCCGCGACAATGATTCCTAATCAGACTTCGCGATCAGTGATTTTCGGTAGACCGTGCGTGACCGAATCTGACTGGTTAAAGTACACGCTAATTCTTTCAATATTATCAAGTATGCTTTCCTTGTGCTCCACTTTATTTATTTTTTCTTAAATATATATACTGGGTGTGTTAGGACTGTGACACAATATTTTGTATGCGCTCGCAAAATCCCCTTGTGATTTTCACACCCCCTTCTTGGGGCCTCGAAAATAGCGAAAAAAGTGTGCAAATTATGCGAGTAAATATTGTAGTGCAAAATGACCCCCTCCCTCTGTACCTTCAAATCAAGCTGGCCCCTCCAAAAAAAAAAAAAAGTAATATTTTGCAGCGTCAGGTTCTGATAGAGCCCCGTCCTTTCGGGGGCAAATCTGGCGAAAACGTGGACGAGTGGATCTAACATTACAAATGGGTGAGCCACTACTACTCTAGGGACGCGGAAACTCAGTTGACTAATGTGGTGTTCTTCTTGAGGGACACGGCGCTCACATGGTATGACCATGAGGACGCCCTCACAACGTGGGAACGCTTCATGTCCGAAATCAAGGAGTGTTTCGGGGACACCGTGGCAAAAAGGAAGCAAGCCGAACAAACGCTGCTGCAAAGAGCCCAGGTCCCAGGCGAAACGTGCACGATGTACATCGAGGCGATCCTGAAACTATGCAAGACCGCTAACTCTTGCATGTCCGAGGAGGACAAAGTCGGCCACGTGTTGAAGGGCATCGCAGAGGATGTTTATCACTTTCTTATCGGCAAAGATAGCATTGGTACAGTAGCCGATGTCATATAGCACTGTCACACGTTTGAGACGCTGAAAATGAGGCGCATTGCTCCTAAATCTGGTCGATTACCTAATGTGACCACGGTAGCGAGTGTTGACAACTACGCGCCTTCTGATCTTGCGTCTACAATATGCGAGATCGTGCGTGAAGAACTCAGTCGACACACTCGCGCGACGCCTTGCAAAGCTACACCCTTGCCGGTTCCAGACCAGCATGAACATCCTGTTTCCATTGCTGCAGCAGGCATCAAGGAGTACAACTACGTTTCTGGCACACCACCGCGGCCGTAGCGCAGTCACTACCAAGACACCAGGCACCAGCGCTGCTTCAGTTACCCTCGACAGCTGGCCGCCGACTATCAGAACCCGAACGAATACGCACCTGTGTCACCACGCCCTCACGATGCTTTCCAAAATGCATATCGTCAACCTCCTGTGTGCTACAGCTGTGGTGCTCCAGGACACATTGCTCAGTTCTGCCGTTGGCAGAGAGATGACATCAAGATACGAGCCATTGTCAAGACCTCCTCGCGGTGGCCACAATTATTGTGACGATCCCCGGTGGTCTACGTATCCCAATAGCACCCTACAACAAGGGAGCCGTGGTGGAACCTCCCCCGCTTCTAACCGCAGTTTGACACCTCCGCCTGGCTGAACACATCGCTCTCCTTAATCTCTACGGCGGCGGTCGCCACCACCACCGCCGGGAAACTAGCCGGCGCGGCCGATGAAGGTGAGGTCGCACAACAAGATTCACCTCATATACCTCCGCCAGTTACGATGGACAAAAACCGGAGGGTCACATTTAAGTAAAAAGACTGCCAGGGAACGCGCTCGAGAATACAAGTACGCAGAGTTTTACGGAGATGGAGGTGTGCTATTTTGCCGGGCCTGCACAAGAGCAGTTGACCATCGTCGCAAATCGTCTATTGACGAGCACATCGAAAGCAATCGTCATCGCAAGAATGTCTGAACAAGGGATTCCTCTAAGCGAAAAAGCGGCAAAGAATCATCGGAAGATGGAGCCGGAGGTTCAGGAGCGCCGAGGAAGCAAAGTAGACTGCAAACGCTGGAATCCGCAATCACGGCTAGTGAAGTGAGGAACGATGTTGTGCTCGAGTTCTTGGATGGATTGATATCCGCAAATATTTTCCTTGAGAAGGTGGACAATCCGAAACTGAGAACATTTCTGCAGACACACGTTCGGAATGGCGGATCGGTGCCTGGATCTGACGCGCTCCGCCGCCGACTTCCAGAATTGTTCGAGAAGCACGAGGCAAATTTGATAGCTATGTTTCAAGGCACCACAGTGTCTGTAATTATAGACGAAACCACCGACGACCGATCAAAATCGGTTGTGAACGTGTTGTTCGTTCAGTCGGCCAGAACGGCGAATGCTGCACTACAACCTGTACTTGTGGAAGTGAAATTCGTGGATGAAGTGAGCTCATCCGTTATGTGACAAGAACACTCACGAGGTATGGAGTTGAATTTGAGGATGTATCGGGCTTTGTTAGCGATAACACCACTTAAGTCCTTTAAGGAGTGCATAAAGCCACTTTGTGAAGGTGCTGTTCACATTACGTGTGTAGCCCATACAGTGAACATTGTTGGCAGCACACTGCAGGCATCTTTTCTCTTAGTGAACAAGTTTGTCGCTTGTATGAAGAAGGCCTTCCGCCTGTCGAGTAGAAAGAGAGCTTTCTACAAATCGCATCTGGAAGAGTGCAGAGTTCAGTGTGCCAAAGCACCGCCAGCACCTGTCCAAAGCAGGTAGAATTCATGGATTGAGGCTGTGGTACAACATTCTGCCTGCTTCGAGCACTATCCATTGCTTCAGCAAGTCCACCAGAAGTATGGTGAAGCAGCGTGTGTTGATTCGCTTCTGGAACTGCTTAGTGAAGACTCGACTGAGCTCGGGTACAGCATGCGGTGCATTGCGGTATTTGGGAAAAAAGTTTCCAGCTTGCTGAAAGCAGCAGAAGATCAGCCCGTAGCCTGCCACAAAGCGTACAATGCATTGTTTACGCTTTGGGGGTACCTTGAAGCAGCTTCAAAGGAGGATTTTGCAACACAACTGAAGAGAGAAAATGTTGCACATAATGAGGCCAATCAAATTGAAAGCAAGATGAAGGCTGCAATGACCAAAGTGGCTAACAAAGCACAGGTATACTTGGAGAAGTCCAATACGTGGCAATTCTTCAAGGATGTTGGGTGCTTGGATCCTCTGCAAGTTTGGTGTCTTCCACAGAAGACAAAATTGACAGGCGTGCCTCAGCTTGCAGAAGAATCACTTGCTCTAGCTGTCGAACGGTAGATTTACCTGAAGACTGCACAAGAACTGAAGACCAGTGACAGGGAATGGCTCCATTTGTGTCCAAGCAACAAAATCCAGGAACAGACTTCGATATCCTGGCTTTCTGGGCAGGGATGGAGCAGCTTACTCCAACCCTTTCATCTATCGCCTTGAAATACTTGGCGATACCAATCAACTCTGTTGATGCAGAGAGATCATTTAGTCGCTATGGTGACATTGTCTCCCACAAGCGTCACTCTCTAAGTGAAGAGAGCACCAAGCACCATCTGATGCTGTGCCACAACAGCTTTCTCCAATTTTAATTATTGCAGGCATGTTGCAAGCCTGAAAGTGTGATAAATAAGTTGTTACGTGTTCATTATTGCCACAGCATTTTGCATGTTTAGAGTTGCCGTGGAATATTGCAGATTTCTCTATCTGGAATTCCAGAATTCCAAATTTTCCACCGCATTAAGTTAGGGGCCGTAGTTATGAGCAGTTCGTTTAAAGATAGCTTAGGCCGCAAAGTTATGTTTTCCTATCAAGATTAGTATCGGTATGTGCCGTCACAAGTTTAAGGGAAGAAAACCAGTTTTAAGTAATATTTTCCTGGGACAAGTCGACAGGTCCATTGCCGATAAATTGTTAAATATGTCCTGCCGCATTTTTCGGTATGTTGATGATTTTCTTGTTGTAATGAAAACGAACAGTCAGCATAGCATGAGAGCTGACATATTAAACTTTTTTAAGGATTCTGGCCATGGGCCTCAGTTCACTATGAGCTGCCTGAAAAAGGAGAGTTTCAATTTCTTGATATTAGAATGCGGTCTCACGAGGAACATTTGTGTTGGCGGTACAAGCCCTGACCTGTAAAGGGTATCTTGCCGTTCACCTCAGGCCATTCTAAGATAGTTAAGTCCGCCATTATTTATGCTGCGCTGCGAGGTGCGCTACTGAAAACTTGCGCGCATGCGTTGAAAGAAAGTTTCATGAGCCAGGTTGAGAGGCTGAAGTTGGCGGGCTACTCTGATAAGGAAATCTTGAGGAGTTGTCAAAAGCTAATCAAGTGGGTCAAAGGCGTAAGTGATACGCACAGGAGAACAGAGCGCGTGCGCAATGAAATCGGTTGTGGTACCCTACGTGCACAAGTTTTCACATTGCTTGAAAAATGTGGCCAGTAGGTATGGGGTGCGTGTGATGATGTCCGCTCCCAAGAAGTTGTCCTCCATTTGCTCCTCATGCATAAAAGGAGTTCGGGTTTACGAAAGACGTGCTCGTACTGTCCGGAGAAGAGAAAAAATAGATATGTTCAGTGCAAATCGTGTGCTGTATGTATGTTGCGATTGTCATGCGGGGAGCTTTACTTAGGACAAACCGGGCGGTGGCCGTACTTCAATGTAGTACCGACCACATCGAAAAATAGATATGTTCAGTGTAAATCGTGTGTTGTATATATGTTGCCATTGTCATGCGGGGAGGTTTATATAGGACAAACCGGGCGGTGCATTAACGCGAGACTAAAAGAAGACTTAATCTCTTTAACGGCTGCTGGCGGGTTGCACCTGCATTGTAGGGAGTGTGGCTGCCAACCTTTGGCAGATAAAGCCACTTGTTTGTTTGGACATCGGGACAAGTGCACCAGGGAAGTGATGGAGGCTCCTTTCATTGAAAAGGAGGGGGAAAGGTGTGTAAGCAAGCCGTCTGTGGCCCTCGGGGAAAAAGAAGTTCAGTACCTGGGTTCAGCGCGGCCATGTTAAAGTGATTGTTGGTTTGTTAGGGACCGTTGCGTATGCTTTTGGCAAGTAGGAAGGTGTGTTTTTTGGGGTTTTTTTTTTTTATGGTTGTTACCCACGTGTTGATGATCATTATGATTAGGCTTGTTGTGTACCTTGCTTGCTTTTATGTGCAGACGCCTTTGGTTTTCCACGTGACCGGGTCGAATGCTTGATATATGTGTGTGTATCTTTCAATAAAGTTTAGTTGCGAGTTCAGTGCGGTGTCGTTTCTTCCTCTGTCCTTGTCTATATTTTTGTGCTGTTTTTACTTCCCAAGTAGAAACGAACAAAAACAGAGTAAGTGGTAGCTGCTTCAATTTTTTTTCTGGTATCATATGTACGCCCTATTCGCGGTATGTATGAACGGGGACATTGATCAAGCAAACCACCATGGCACCATAGCATGTGTTTTGTCGCGCTGCTATGCTTGAGGGTGTGGGATAGATTACCGACCACAGTGGCCGTACTTCGATGTGGTAGAATACAAACAGAGCCCAAAGTGGTCACAATCTTGATACACACACTACAGCGTCCCTCGAAATGATATCTTCTTTGGCGCATGAAAGCCTAGCTATTATCGATGTTGAACAGAGACCTTTATTTTAAGCTGATACAGGCAAGCGGACAAACTGAAAACTGTGCGTTAGGTGAACTAAACGACGAGTAAAAATCGAAAACATTTGATACCTCTCTACCAAGGCATAAGTTTGGATGTTACTTAGTCACGGCTGCCAGTGAGAAAAAAAAGCTTACCACATCGGCTGACTCCTCAAAGCTAAGCTTGGAATAATCCGCTGCTTTGTTCGTAACAAGAACCCTAACTTTTGCACAAATTAAGTTAAACAGAAGCATAGAGTGTTCACCACGAGAGTATCTTTTATAATAGTTCAGAGGCGTTGGCAAATGTGCCCCTGTAGAAATATTGTCGACAACGCAGCTTCTTTTACATCCAACTGTTTATAAATGAATTGACTACCTACCTATCGTATCATTCATTTCACGCAGTGGCAGCTGATGGAGTTTGGTGGTTGTGGTCAGATGGATGGATGGATGGATGTATGAGAAACTTTGTTAGATCCTGACGTGCACTACTCAGCGCTCAGTTGGCCAGATAAAAGATTACGAATGCCGTATGTTGCATAGTAAGCTGGTTTTATTTTCGGCAAAACATCATTTAGGTTCGACTGTTTGGCCCTGGTTTCCACTGGTGGCCGTCTTCGCTATCGAATGAATATAGCAGACACACGCCAATCGGTTTAGAAATGAGCCCGACAGAACTAGACAGGACAGCGAGAGCAGAAAACACTTTGCTTGTTTGATGGCTTGAATGCAATGTGGCCTCCTCTTTCTACGTTCTCCCTTTCCTCGATATGTCTGTCCTCTTTCCACATATTGTTGGGCTTAAATACGCAGCAGTACCGCCAGCGCTCTTTGGTTTTGTATAACGATGTGCGCCTGCACCGCCTCTACTAGCCGCCACTCTTGTCTGCGGGAGCGCCTGAGAAGTGTGTACTTTGACCGCCGGGGCGACCGTGGAATTTCAGCGCTGGTTCCCTATAGACAGAATGCCGTAGCCACATAAAACATCGCTGCAATAGAAAAATTTGTTGAGTGGTGTAGTTTCAGCACAGAGAGATGAGTCCTGGCGGAGTTTGGCTTTATGACACCAGCTGAATGATGTCATGTGATGTCCAGTAGTATAATCGGTTGCGAAGAAAAAGAACATTTCTTTATCCTTGAAGTAATCTTTACTTAGTTGGGACTGCGCGAGTCTCAACTAGCGCAGCACGTCATAGCATTTGTCTACCATATCTGCGGATAAGCACAAAGGCGTATTTGGAATGTTATTTCATGAAGTACAATTTTATTCAACCAGTATTCTGTTGATTTGCTTTAAAAATATTTACTGAACAAGTTTTGTGAGAATGCTGTTACGCCTGCGAGTCCGCAGCGAACGTCCATGTCTCGGAAAAAGGAAATCTGTGTCAAGGCCAGCACGCGAGCCCGCCTGACGCGATGAACAACTCAACGGCGTCAACACGCGACGGCGGCTTTCTGTCGCGCATGTGCAGTGAGTCACCTCAGCCCGCGAGCCCGTCCAGCAAACAACCGGCGCCTTCCTGTCTGGCGGGTCTGACGCAATGCCTGGCGACGTCACTCGTCCTTGGGTGCAGCCACCTGCAGCACAGCCTCTCCAGATTCGATGAGAAAGAATGACGCGGCTCAGCGGCGACCCCATTGGAGGAGTCCGACCTCACGACCAGCGGCGCTTCTGGTTGGACATTTGGTTATTCAAAGAATCCACCCGGTGCATATAAAAGAAGCCCTGCGGCGCGTCGCGAGCAGCAGTCCTATGTGAGAGCAGACGTGTGTCGCAGCAGACCTGTTGGAGAGCAGACATGTGTGTCAGAGAAGAGAGCTATGTGATAGAGAGTTGAGCTGTGTGTCAGAGTTGAGCTATGTGTTAGCAGTAGACCTATTTGAGAGCAGACCTATGTGTTAGAGAGGAGAGCTCGGCTCTTCGGGTCTCTAAGCTGTCGGCCCCAGTGCCGAATTGGTAACGCCTCTGTATATATGCTGTACATAAACCTTGTTTAACTCACCGTCGTCTCGTCCGCTCGTCTATCAGCTCTGCGCAGAAGCAGTCGCGAGCTGAGAAACCTACGCTACCAAACGGCTTGTGACCTTCCCGGCGGAGTTCGAAGCAGTGGCGCTTTCGGGACCGTGTTGGCGTCGCCGTCTTTCGAAACAGTGGTTGCAGCGGTGAGATTCGTGTCGCCCTTCGTAACTTCGTCGAGGCGCGCGTTGCAACACTCCTCAATAGCATGACGTCATTATTTTTGCATCACCAACTCAAATGGGGGGGGGGGGGAGTGGTTATGTTGTAAGAAGGAAAAGAAAAGAAAAGTGAGCTTCGTAACTGTCTGCTATAAAGAGCGACACCTCAACAGTAGCTCACAAGGGATGGGGGTGAGGAGGGATTAAAAGGATAGAAATAAAGGTGGAGAGAGAGAAAGAGAGATGAGGTAAGCGTGAAAGCATGAGAGTGACGACATATTGAGGGGATAGGAGAGATATGAAAGATGGAAACACGGTCACAGGAGTCCGAGGACGGGGCACCACTTGCGAGAGCTCTTGTTGGCGTCGGGAGATGACGTAAAGCAAGTCCAGTCGGTCAGAGCTACACTGTCGTCGGAGGTCGGCGTCAGGAGATGACGTAGGGCGAGCCCAGTCGGCCAGAGCTACGCTGACATCAGAGATCGCGCATGCACAACCGGTAGGCATGGAAGCGCTCCTAAGATGATTAGCTCCATGAGATTTGCAATGAATCAAAATATTGCTAGCCGTTCACAAGAACCCCCAAATAATTATTCATGTATGTGAGTGTAAATGCAACTTGCTTCTGCTCCAAGTTAGCTGCTATAGATTTCTCCAAAATGGAAAATTTGGCTACTCTAAACTGATCATAAATGAAAATTTTGCTGCTTCAAAAATTGCTCCAAATCAGAAGACCACGGTAGCATCACTGAATTCCTGTAAATCGGCACATTCTTTACGGATTAGAGAAATTTTCGCATCAATTGAGTTTTAGGCAGTAAACTTCTATGTCGGTTGACGTGATGGTAATTCGGAATAGTGGTTCAGGACCACTTCACATAACTGTTGCCACGCTAAATAGACGTGAAAGTTCGATATTTTTGTCTTGGCTTCTATCGCCCTTGCTATTTAGAGAAGCACATTTTAGGCTGGAGAGTTTGAGTTATTGTTGCTGTTTGTGCATTCTGCAATGACGAGAATTTGTCAAGCCTGATTGTTAAAGGCCTAGATGTTTGCTGAGGTGAAGATCATGTGGTAATATACCAGGTGCCAGTGTGGTTGAACTGTACAGTTTGCAAACTGTGTTTTAATAGCACGTAGCAAATACTTAATTCAATAGCTTTATTTTGACAACTTGTGCTTGCTTCCTGAAAAAAGTGGTCCATCGGGCAATATGCCTCTAAAATGGAAAAATTATTAGAACATTAAATAGAACATACATAAAATTGTGATTATGATTGTTATTCTGAATATTAGTAAATAATTCTACTGAGTAAGTGAAAGCCTATTCCTTTGTTGCTTGCTGATGAGTAAAACTGAAACGAAAATCTAGAGCGGGCTATTATCATCATTGTGGCAGTTGGCAGAGAAGTCGACAGCTGTATTCCAGATATCATAATAGATCCTACATTTTTAGCTCCACCTCTCATCTTGGCACTTCTTCACAATTGGCCTTTGTGCCATTAAACTATATATATCAATTGTTATCAACCAGAACACCAATTTGTCTTCTTTCTCTTCCCTCTTTCATGATGGTGATAGTTGCGACACCACAACAATATTATCATCATTTGTCGCCTGCTCTCTAACTATGCCAAGTAGTGCCTAATGGAATTTGTAGTGTGTTTTTGATAAAATCTCACGTAAATCGCGACAAAACGTATTATATAACTTTCAGAATTTGATGGCATATACAACTGGCGTAACGGAACTTGCACACCTTGGCGAGCTCTGTCATATAAATTTTCATTCGCGTTCACCTTGTCACCTGAAAGTGTTTTTTGTAGCTGTGCAGCACAGCATTTTACGTTTCTTCTAACTACATTGGCAGTGGGGAGGGGGAATGAGATGTGATTCACATTTTTGTTGTTGGTATGTTGGCCCATGTCACTGGAGATATGCAATATGTGGTACGTATTCTTAGGCTTGCCACTTTCTGGCGCCCTGTGTATCTCGTCCTCCATCAGCATCAGCACCTGTATAGCATCCTTCAACCCCCTAAAAAAGCACTATAGCAGAGCTTCCAGTAGCTGTCGCATGCAGGCATTTCATGCATGTGGTGTTACTGCTTAGGGTAAATACTCCGGCAAAGCTTTGCCTTATAAAGAAAAAAGTTTTGTGTTTTATGGGAAATGGTGTATTGAATCGACTATTGAAATATTATTTTGAGTCTTGTGAATATTTTGTGACTTAGTTTAGTTGTTGATGTGGGCTACTATGTTTATACTATTTCAGGCTGCACAAGATCGAAACAAGCCTCCTGAGAAATTTTGTGAATCGCTTAGTGACAATGCTCTGACAAGAGAAGTGCATCAACCATCACAGCCTTGGAAAGATGCTGTAACATCTGTGAAGTGTCCTCGCGAGGCTCGTGAGGTAAGGGTTGCTGTGAACTTTCATCCTTTTAAAGCAAATTTCGAATAAAGGGCTATGATAAGCAGCAAGGTAAGTTATTCTTTTGGTTGCATACCATTCATACTATGCGCTTTATGAATTGTTACGATGTGTATTTATCTGTTTATCATCCCTTATGTGTCAACATTTAGGGTCATTTATATTTATATTTATATTTTATTTATATCATTTATATTATATAGTTAAAACATTAGTGCTTCATTATGTCACATTCTTGGTCACACTACATACATAGTAGCATTTTATTTGTGCATTGGTTTTAACACAATGCCATTGCTCTCAATCCAAAACACTGAAAATTAATAGAGCTTTCTTTTTTTTAAAATACATTTCCTAAAAACATTAATACAGCCAAAGCTGTATATGGCTTGGCAAAATGAAGATCCGTTCGCCATAATGAACAAAACTAGTGTCCATTGGCTGTGCTGTCAGTTACATCATTCTATGTCACCCCAAGCATGTGCACCATTGTCAGCGCCACTGTTTGCAGCCATGCTGCTGAGCCCGTGCACAGCACTTTTAACATGGGAAGGGCTCGGACAACTTCTACATAGAAAGGGCACTCATAGTACAAATGCCCGAACAGCAGACAACTTTTCAAGAACAGTGCCGACAGTTGATCTGTGAGATAATTCATGTTCACCAGGCTGATGTGGCAATCCGAGCATTTTTGCAGCTGTAACTCGCGTATCACATTTGCAGCTCTCACCCCAACCCTTTTGCAATATGCATAGCACCTATCTCTTTGACCGCGCACTTGGTGTAAAGCGTATACAGTCGAACCCCGCTACAACGAAACTGACGGGCGCGGGAAAAATTTCGTTGAAGCAAAAATTTCGTTGTAGTGAAATTGAAACAATATAGCTGATCTGAGCTAGCAAAACAAAGAACCGCTGCTAGCTATTCTTTCCCAGCAGCGTCACGACATGATTCTCACCCATGCATAGCAAGGCCATGCTGAAAAGCACGCTGAAACAACGCCTAAAACCGCCTTCGTGAACGAACCAAACAGTTGCATTAACACGTTAACACCAGCAGCTGTCCGCCATCAAAAGTATTCGATAACGCCGAGATGGAGGCAGGGTATCGGGGAGCGGCGACTTTTGCATTATCTATGCCATTCTTATCATCCATCACTCGCGGCTAGCTATTTTGTCGATAATGCGGACGAACATCTGCTCTGATTAGTTACCACACTGGCCAAGCGCAAACGCAATGATAAGCATCGGAATCGAAAAAGGCATCGTTCCGTGGTTGCACCCAGCAGCTGCGTGCCCCGCCGCGGTGGTCTAGTGGCTAAGGTACTCGGCTGCTGACCCGCAGGTCGCGGGTTCGATTCCCGGCTGCGGCGGCTGCATTTCCGATGGAGGCGGAAATGTTGTAGGCCCGTGTGCTCAGATTTGGGTGCACGTTAAAGAACCCCAGGTGGTCGAAATTTCCGGAGCCCTCCACTACGGCGTCTCTCATAATCATATGGTGGTTTTGGGACGTTAAACCCCACAAATCAATCAATCAACCCAGCAGCTGCGTGAAGGAAACCATCGACTGAGCATCAGCTTCGGTTCTTCTGCGGCTCAAAAGCAAGCCAGTGGCTAAAGCAGGGCAGTTGTAGCAGTCTCATTGCCATCGCTATCGAGCAATGACGGCGCCCATGCTTGCTGAACAGCGGCGGTATAGCGGCGGTTTCTGGTCGTGCCAACGTGTGTTTTGGACTTCGTTTATGCATATTCAGGCTCTGAAAATGCATCAAAATGTTAAAAATTGGGTTTACTGCATAGAAATAAGTATCTGTGCTTGGAATTGCATTGTAGAATTTCGTTGAAGTGGTACGATCAAAGAAAAAGTGCTTGTTGTGCCGACAATATTTAGGCATTGACTCCTATGGACTGCTGACGGGGAACCGTGAATTTTTCGTTGTAGCGGAAATTTTATTGAAGCAGTGTTCGTTGTAGCAGAGTTCGACTGCAACAGATGTGCCGATTGGGCCAATTTTACACTATTCCTTACTTTTGCGCCAAGCTGAGCCAGAACCGAGAAATTTGTTGAAATCGCACCATGCAGTGCCAAAACAGTCAACAAGCCGTAAAATTTTCTTTGTGCTGTAAATTTTAGTAAGAGACGAACACGTTAACACTTTCAGTTCACGCATCATCATCCAATCTAATCCAGAAGTGCATACCATAACGTTAACGTAAAGTTCACTATACAACTTCCCAGCAAAACAAAAGCAAAAAAAAAAGTACAGTGGTTCTAAAGTTTCTTGGCCTTGTTCTGTCAGGTACAGAATGTTTTTAAGCCACTTCTGATGCAGTACACCACTACTATGCGGAAAAGCATGCCATGATTTAGAAGGGGCTACTAGTACTTGCTGTCACAGGACACACATTTTGTTCAATTGCTAATACAGTCATACCTCGTTAACTTGAACTCACATATCTCAAAAGATCGACTAAGTCAAAATTTTCTGCGGCACAGAACATCTTCCTATAAATCCTGCGTATATTCTTCTCTTTATCTCAGAAGTATTTTTGTGTCCGATTGCGGATAACTCGAAATCTTGACTAGGGGTGGAACAAAAATTTCGCTGCTGGACCATTTCACAAGGTTCACGCGACGCTGAAGTCCATCGATTTCTTTTTTTCTTATTTAGCCGCATCTTCCGCTATGTTGATGCATCTCTAATGGGAAGTGCACGAAGTCTCAGCTCAGTAACATATCAACTTTGTCAAGCAACCCTGTGGTGCATCATGTGACACATGCACTGAGCAGGGTGGTCATCTGCCCACGCTTGGCGCAGTTTGTCTCGTTCGCTTTGTGCTGTGTACATTATTTTGTCTGAGGTGAGATTTCCGTTCATCTGCGCAAGCCACGCGGTATGGATTTTTCGCTGACTGTGATTGCAGTGCTTGTGATTTTTCCTGAGGGGTGACTTCCATTAATATGCGCCAACCGGCGGTACGTATTTTTCGCTGACTTTGAGAATCGGTAACTTAGAGTGAGTGTGGCAGGCATGGCGTCAGAGCAGTGCGAGTCGCTAATGCTAAAAAAAAAAAATGTTGCCCCTGATTAAGGAAGTGGAGAAAGGAGGCTGAACGAAATCTACTGTCGCACAGTAGTTTGGCATTCCTTTGTCCATCGCTTTCGACGGTGCTGAAAAAGAAGCAGAAGGTGCTGGATGGATTTCAGCAGAGCTCCAGCCGGCGGGGGCAGGTTCAATGGTTGAAGTTACCAGACGTTCAAGCGGTGTTGATGACATGGCTTGGAAATAAGGCCGAGTGCAGCAGTGAGGAAGATCGACTGATGCGATGCATCAAGCAGCTGGAGGACTCCATCCTAGGCTCGAGTACGACCGCAAAACAGACGAGCATTAGGCAGTTTATCTCTGCTAAATAAATTGGCAGCGCAGCAAAACCCAGCCAGTTAAAGTCTCTTGTATGTTATTTTTTTCCCTCTTTTAAACCTGCACGAGAACAAAGATAAACTGCCACTTAGGAGCTGGTGAGTAGTAGTGATTTTTTTTTTAAAAGTGCTCATTTTTCCCAATGGTTAGCGCAACTTTGCTTATCCAGAAATTCCATTTATCTCGAAATTTTCTCTGGTTTTTATGACTTCGAGTTAATGAAGTATTACTGTATGTGCACACGCCATTTAGTGAACTTGTATAATGGCAAATGTTTAAAAAATTACTGCAATCGTTCACAGTAGTGTATGATGTTTCTGTGGCCTTGAGAAACAATAAGCAAAATCATGCACTTGTTTTCATTTTCACTGCCCTCTCTTCTCCTGCTTTATCAGTCCCCAGAATTTCGAGGTCGCCAAATCATCATATTCATGATAACGTACGCTGCGCAGCACCTGTCATATGGTTTGACAGGCTCTGCCAATGTGGACTTCGACGTTGTTAGCACTGTGTGATGGTCCTAATGTCCATAAGTATGCTGCAAATGAAATGAAAATGCCATTTTTCGTGGCATTGCATTTCTTGAATATTGCACCTTGGATATTTTTACACCACAAAACTACAAAGAAGGCATAAGTGTGGCAAGTTTGGCAGGCTGGTAAACTGGGTAGCGCATAAGACACAGATACATAAGATAGAGTAGCACTTGTCCTTGTGCTGTCTTGTGCTTGTGCTTGTGCATCTCTGTCTATTGTGTCCGTGTTTTATGCGCTACCCAGTCACAACATGTTGGTCGAAACATCGGCGTCTCTCATAATCATATGGTGGTTTTGGGACAATACACCCCACATATCAATCAACCAATCACGACATGAAAGCTATAATCAGAAATGTTTATTGTTCCACTTACGGACATTGCATACTTCTTTCGGAGCTTTAAAGAGGTGGTGCCACCAAATTTTGAGGCTACCCCAAGCCTTTTGTGGGTTTCCTCTGTATGCAAGGACTCTCCACGTGAAGGGTTGGACACAAGAAACGCGTAAAATATATTTTAATTCACTTCTAAAAGTGTACCTGAAGGCTCACTCTCACGATCTAGTCCCATCGCTTGCGCAGGAACACTGACGTTTTAGAATAGGAGAAGCAACGGCAGTTGTCATGACGTCACACAGTTTTGTAGTGACGTGAGTGACCTCCGCCATCTCCGAAATGAGGCTACTGTTACGAGCGTGCTGGCGTCCCTTGCGGATAGACTGTGCGCGTTGCTCGAGGACACTGGGTGCTTTCGAAGAGACACTACGCTTCATTTACTGACAACAAAGGCATCCGTCAGAGCAACGCCGACTAAATTTCAAGGCCGAAAGGCTGCCGCAGTGACGTCAGAGGTTGGGGGCCCAGTTGCCCAACTGAGCATGCTCAGTAAGACTTTTTTTCCACATCTTTTATTCGGCCCAATCAAGCCGCAGCAGCTGCGAGAGCGGGAGCGTTGGTTCTCCTAAAACGTGAACGAAACACAGGCTTTGCGCCACGTTCGCGGCGTAACTGGGCCCCCACCCTCTGACGTCACTGCGGCAGCCTTTCGGCCTTGAAACTTAGTCAGCGTTGGTCAGAGACGCCGCGCACGTCCAACAGCGGGGCTGCCCCCTCCTCCTTCAGCGTACTGTACATACATTGTAAACATAAACGCTTTGTTTTCTTCCGGCTGCCTTTTGCCTTGGCAGTGCCTGGATGCTACTGCAGGTGGCCACGACGACTGTCAGCGCGTTTCTTCTGCTGGTGCTTCTGTGGCACATCTGTGAGAGCAGATGAAACTCAGCACGATGTACGTCACAGTCTTGTGTGGTCACGTTACCAAGCCACCTATGCATTGACATCACTGCTCAACTCGGCGCCGCGAAACCGAAACAGAAAATGGTCCACATAAGTGGAGCACCATTAAATTCTTTAGCGAAAATACACGAATCTTGGGGCGTGTATAATGTTTCCTGGAGCTGAAGGAAATGCTCACAGCAAAGAACACGCATGCCACAAATTCAGTGGCACCACCCCCTTTAAGGTCGCCCCGCCGTGGTGGTCTAGTGGCTAAGGTACTCGGCTGCTGACCCGCAGGTCGCGGTTTCGAATCCCGGCTGCGGCGGCTGCATTTCTGATGGAGCCGGAAATGTTGTAGGCCCGTGTGCTCAGATTTGGGTGCACGTTAAAAAACCCCAGGTGGTCGAAATTTCCGGAGCCCTCCACTACGGCGTCTCTCGTAATCATATAGTGTTTTTGGGACGTTAAACCCCACAAATCAATCAATCAATCACCCCTTTAAGGTTCCTTCTCTGTGCCGTTCATGGGATGATAAGAGATACAATGCCAGCAAACACTGGTGAAAGTTCCCCATGTGGGTCTGGCATTAGACTGAAGGAGGCTTACCTTTATTTGAAGCTGTATATTCACTTCTTTTTGTATAGGGCACAAAGAAAATCACATTGTGCACATGGGTATAGTAAAAATTACAGAGAAACAAATAGCACTGCCTGTTCTGACACCTCCAGGGCTCGTGTATTTGCCTTTATCTATGCTGTATTAAAATGATTTTGCTTAACGTGCACTGTACATGAAAATGTAATTTAGTCAACATAGACTACGAAAAAGAAGTGCTCACATTTTCAGAAAACTGCCTGTGTTCTTGGAGGTGTGTCTCCTTTTTCCCACTGCTGAGGGCTGCAGTCTTGGTTTGGTTCGAAAGCTCATGGTTTCACCTGTTGATTCCCTCCCATCTTGCTTGTGGATGTGTAGGAAAAAGGGGGAGGGGGGATTTAAGGCTAGTCTGATGAAATTAAATAGGAGTGCGAACCTCTGATTGGCAGTTCCTATTGCAGTTTGTGCGCTGAAGAAACCAGCTCAATGCTGGCCTGAAGGCCTGAATGGAAAACCCTATTACATGACCATGAACATTGGCAAACTGACTTTCAATTTGATAAGTTTTAAAGTGGAATTGTGAAAGGAGAGCCAAGTGTAGTCTTTATCTAGTTATACTGTGGTAGATAAGAGGCATACGGTTATGTCAGTGCAAATACCCTAAGTAGTCAAAGTTATCCAGAGCCCTCCACCAATGTGTGCCACATAATCATATAATCACATAATCAAAGATAACATTGATGAAACACACGTTCGGATCAAGCCATTCTGGTGAAATTAGATGTATAGTCGTTGTATACGAATATACCTATAACTGAGGAAATTGAAGCGGTGTCAAAGTCACTCATAGAAAGCAAGCAGACACATGCTGAAGTTTACTTCTCACTACTTGAATTAGTCCTGATGCTTAATTATTTTGAATTTTATTCGGCCTACTACCTACAATGTTATGGCACTAGTATGGTAATCCCTTTCGCCCCAACATACGCCAACATTCTTATGGGACACTTAGAATCAGAACTGTTGATATCATCTCCAGCAAAGCCTTCTACCTATCTCCACTACATAGACAACATATTTATCATATGGGAACATGGCATAAGTGCACTAAACGCATTCATTGATCACTGTAACAAGTTTGACTATAGTATTAAATTTACCATGCACCATTTTCCCAATTAGATTAACTTCTTAGACTCGACAGTATCTATTGAAGCAGGAAAACTAAAGACGATGCTTTACAGAAAACCGACAGACAGCCAACAATACCTTCATTACACTAGTCACCACTTGCGACGCTGCAAACAAGGTATATTTATCAGACAAGTGAGGCGTATGAGAAGAATCAGTAGTGACAATGTTGAATACGTCCACCACTTAACTAACCTAAAGGAAACATTAGTTTGCAAGAAATTACCCACAAGACACACTAAACAAGGTCTACAATGAAGCATGTGAACTAGATAGGAAAAGAACTCTACTTAAGAAAAAAAAAAAAACCCTTAGCACAACCCAGCCAGCCGCCAGCATTTATAACCAGACACTCAAATGCACTCGCAAACATAAATAATATCCTTCCTAAGTATTATTCAATACACTTAAATCTCAATATAACAAAACCGGATATAATGAAATATTGGTCATAATGAAGTAAACGAAAAATAGTTTTGCAATAGATATAGTGTTAGGAATAAACCTTTATTACGAATTTTCAGATATAACAAACTTATTTTCGTGTAATATGCAACTTTGTTATAATGAGGTTTGAGTGTACTGGCAAGCAGCGAGCACCTTAGAAAAGCGTTTCCCGATGTACCAAAGGTCGTGTATCTTTGCAATAGGAATTTTAAGGACATGTTAGTGCATGCAAAAGTAAACTCTCAATCTACTGCCCAAGTAACACCTTGCTCCCATCCAAGATACAAGACTTGCAAACACCTTCAAGACGACACGATAGTTAAAAGCATTGGGAGTGATTATGCCCATCAAAATAAAATCGTTCTACCTGCACTAGTGAAAACGTAATCTATATGATCGAATGTTCATATTGTCATAAACAGTACATTGGCAAAATAGGGCAGCCTGTTAATGTTAGATAAATCGCTCATCGGGCGGACACGGCAAAGAAGTTACCAAAAGCAGTGGCACAGCATTTTAATGTAGCAGGACACAACTTCAACGATCTCAAACTCTACATACTTCAAACTTCCAATCCCCAAAAGACAAAAAATATACAGTCGTACCTTATTCGCAAGTTCAATACACTCCAGCCAGTAGGTATAAACGTTTCTAAAGGGGCTGTTCAATATGGTACATACACAAAGAAAACCACCGAGAGTTAAACCTTCAGTCTAGGAATTTCAAATCTGCCAATTTCAAATTCTGACAGCCGGGACTCAGCGGCACCTGTACATCCTCATGTCCCTACCTTTTTCTTGTTTTCTTTTTATTCACGGAATACCTGTTGCTGCTTCACTCATACAATTCGTCCAGCCTTCACGTGTAGTTGCAGCCTTCACATGCAGTTTAAGGTATTGTAAATTCTGACAATCGTGAAATTTCAGTAATTTTATATTGAGTCTAAAGGTATGCGGTGTTTGACAGTGATCAAATTATGACCTGCAAAAATTATGTTCAGGGTCTTGTACTTCATTGCTTCAAGGTCAACTTGAATACATCTGTTGTATATGTATCAACTGTGCCGTGTTTTCTTTCCTGTTTTTTTTTTTTCAGCTGTATACAGTAGTCCGCAATGTGAAAAAGGCCTATCAATGCCATGAATCAGGAGAAACAA
The DNA here is from genome assembly GCF_043290135.1 of Rhipicephalus microplus. Lineage (NCBI taxonomy): Eukaryota > Metazoa > Arthropoda > Arachnida > Ixodida > Ixodidae > Rhipicephalus > Rhipicephalus microplus. The sequence goes on from NC_134710.1 coordinate 237,615,969, forward strand.
AAGATTTCAATGATGACATTGATTATCTACTGGAGGGAGTGCAGCCTAGCAATCCCATTGGAGCTAGATGCCTGAGGTAAAGCGAAATATTTTTCTTCTAGTAGCAGAAGAGTAAAAAGTGAAAAAAAAAAAAAAGCTTTCAGTTGCCTATAAACTCTGTTAGAGACAGAGAGAGTTGAGCATGATTTCATGCAGGTTTTGCACTAGTCTACTTTGTTGACATGCATAATTTTGCAGTTAAACAGACAATAGGGTGTAAGAGACTGCAGCGTGCATACATAGAAAATAGGGTTGATCTGAATATACGAACATGGTACCCTCCTTGTGAGAGGCATCTTGTATAAGGGACAAGAACTGCCCCTGGTGTATCTCTCACATAAAGGGTCTCAAACCTGCTGCAGTTGCTTGGCAAACAGGCTTTGCTTGAAGCTGTTCTTCATAAATTTTATTTATCCATTTATTTCCAGTGTTGTTGGCTTGGCATCTAAGTGCATGGTTCCAGCATTCCGGATGCACTTACGAGCTCATGGAATTGTGTGCAAATTCTTCAGTGCCTTAGCTGATGCTCCTTTTGACCCAGTGAGTTTCAATGTTTACTTTTTTTTTCCTTCTGCATGCTTATGAGGTTATGTAAGAGTAAACTCCACGCTGTTAATAAATGTTGTAATATAACATATGGTCAACGTGATATGCATGAGAAGTTTGGAAGTAATTTAGAAGTCATAGTGCTTCAGCACATTTGTTAGGTAGTTCATTTGTGTTTTTGACTGATCTGTGCTGTTTGTACTGCGTGAAAGTGTCAACTGTTTTTGCTCTAGCATGTCTTGAATAGCAGGCATCTGCAATTAACGCTCACAAATGATATCTTTAACACACAAATAGTTTCCTGAAAAGTGTACTTTCTTAAACTTTGTTTATACTCGGAGACAACTTTCTGTCGCAATGAAGGGAAACCTACAAGAGCGGAGCTACTGCACATGCACTCTTCCGCGAAGTCGTTCGGTTCGGCTTGTGTTTTGAATGACGGCAGTGTTGGAATAATGCCACTGCATAGAATACGCTACGTCTGCTTACACAGCCATTTGTGAGTAAAATTTTTATGGTGAGTCATCTAAATAACTGGAAGGTGACGACTGCTCACATTAACATGAATATGACATTTTGACTGTGACATGCACCTAAAACGAGCTACGCCTTGAGATGTGCAAAAATGTGAAATGACACTTGATAAAGCAAAACAAATAATATATTCTTGCTTCGTGCAGTGTGTCTTAATAAACAGCATCCTGTAGACAATTATGTTTTTTTTATGATTTTTGCAATGAAAACTCAGATAAATTTGTGGGACTATGTTCTTCAGCGGTGACACATGTCCACTTTGGTTCCATAGCCTTCCCTTCATTTCCACAGGACCTTGTCCCCAAGTACCGTATATACTCGCATAATGATCGCACTTTTTTTTTCGAAAAGATTGACTCCAACTTTGGGATGCGATCATTACGCAGGGTAAATTTTTTGTGCAAAAATATTCCGAGCATCGAAAACGCAAAAAAGTCACTAATCAGAATTTTTACAATAGCTATCATGAACGTAACCAAAAATGAAAGTAAATTAAAGCTTACCTTTGTAATAAAATGCACGCATTACACAGGAGCTACATGCATGGCACACTGTACTTTTATTTTTTACCTCTCTGACCCCCTAACGTTTATTCAGACTCCGAAGGGTCACTGGCGTCAGTGTCGTCGCCGCACGATTCCCTGTCGGAACCGGCAGTGTCTTCTCTGTCCCACAGAGGGTCATCTTCCGTTCCGTCGAGCGCGTTGGAAATGCCAGTCTTTTTGAAGCTCTTGACGACCACCTCGTCAGAAATGGTTTCCAATATCGGATCTGAATTTCGTCGACGCCGAAATGTCTGCCGGCAGCGCTATTGCCGTGCTCTAGCGCGTAATCAAGCGCCTTCAGCTTGAACGCAGAAGTAAAGGCGCGTTCAGCTGCCACAGACATAAAAACACATGGCGGGCATTCAGTGAAAACTGTGGCATTCGCCGTTACTGCAATCCTAAATGGCATGCTTCTGTTAACGATGGGCAAAAATTAAAAATATGTTTGGTGCGTGCAGTTGGCGAGTTTTGAAGAGTTATTAACTCAACATTCGACAGATAATAAAGGTGATGATCATCGGCTAGGCGTGGCACACGGCATATCGATGCGGCAAGTTCGAGGTGCGATCATTACGCGGGGGAAAAAAAAAATCGAATTTAGACGACAAAATTTAGGGGTGCGATCATTGTGCAAGTAAATATGGTATAGGCACTAGTCATAATGTTTGGGATGTCAATCTTTTGTTTCTAAAAATATCTTGCCTGATCTGTCTCTGGTTGGGATTAACACACAATTAAAATAGAAAAATAAAGCTGCAT